>NC_091114.1:13598333-13900416 GCF_024713975.1 Paralichthys olivaceus | reverse complement strand
TGAACACCTCCTCCTCCATGTTATCAGATGGGACACGGACCAAACTAAAAAAATCAAAGTAGACGTTAAATACATGTGATGGTTTCTGTCATTCTAGTTAGTTCTTATCACTAACGATGTGTTCAAGTGTCCATGTTTCTGCTCAGTTTGGTTTTAATTAGTGATTTGATGATTGACAGCTGACTCCTGATTGGTTGAGCACACGAGCGGGACCTCGGTACTGCTCATCACCCAACATGGTAGCGTTCGTATTTGAGATATTGCGGCTTTATTTCTTGGACATGTCGTCCGTCTTTATTCACAGTCGTTGGTCTGTAACCACAGAAATGAGTCCTCTGCTCATGAGTCATTAAAACATTGGAATCACCCTTTAATTGTATGAGTGTGGTGGGAATCATGAGTGCTCTACATTTGGCTATGAGGCAAGAGTGGGTGTGAAGTAATTCTATCTCTGTGAGGACCAGTTTATTTTGTCCTGACTCATCCATCTTTTCATCCACACACACACACACACACACACACGTTACTGAACATGTTCATGCTCCAGTTCTGCAGAAAACAAGACTAAACTAAATCAAAGTTTCTTTTTACTGTTTCAGTTTATTAGTCATCTTCATCTCTTCATCTTCATCAGTAAAGTGCTGCTGCTGTTTTTAACACGACAAAGAGCGTGGGTCTGTGACGTCACGGGCTCGTCCTCCTGCAGGGACGTGTGAGGAAGAGGAGGAGGAGGAGGAGAAGTTAGGAGGAGGACAGACTCTGGTCCTCAGTGTGATCTTCCTCTCCGGTGCAGACATGTTGGACACCCTCACCTTCCTCCTGGAGAGACTCTTCCTCCTGGCTCACATCAAGCTCTCCTCCCAGCTGCGCCCGCCGCTCACCGGCCGCTGTGACCGGGACGACGCTCCGCCGCTGCCCGCCGCTCCTCCGCACAGGTTCCAGCGGGGAGACCTGCTGGAGGTCCCGCGGACCCTCTTCACCCACTTCGGCATCTACCTGGGCGAGAACCGGGTGGCGCACATGATCCCGGACATCCTGCCGGTGCTGACGGCGGAGCGGCGGCAGATCCAGGAGATGGTGACGAACACGCGGCTGCTGCTCGGGGTCCTCTCCAAGCGCGCCTCCGTGCGCGTGGACTCGGTGGAGGACTTCGCTTACGGAGCCGCGATCCGGCTGAACGCCATGGACCGGGCGGTGCTCCGCAGCGCGCTGCCCGGGGAGGAGGTGGCCCAGCGGGCGGAGCTGCTGCTCGGCTCCGTGTCCTACAGCCTCCTCTGGAACAACTGCGAGCACTTCGTCACGCACTGCCGCTACGGGAGCGCGCAGAGTCTGCAGACTGACCAGGTAAGAGCGCGGCCCCGCGCCGCTCCTCTGATGTGTGATGTGCGCGTGTGAAGTTCTGATGTTCACTCAGACGTGCACGAGCTTGTTCACACCAGACTCAGCTTCATCACTTCATCACCTTCATCACTTCACACCACAACCACTTCATCACCTTCCTCAGCTTCTTCATCTCCATCATCACCTTCATCACCTTCTTCTCCTTCATCACTTCACTCCACCAGTCATTTGTCAACTCTTGTGGTTCCATCATGGTTCTGACGTGCTTGTGTTACTGTCCTGGTTCTGTTTCGGTTCCATTGTGTTCCTTCACAGTTCTGTTGTGCTCAGTTGTAGTTTCTTTGTTCCAAGTTGTTCTGCTCTGTTGCATTGTGGTTCCAGTTGTAGTTCTGTCTTGTTGTGGTTCTTTTCAGTTTTGGCTCTTTCATGCTCTGTTGTCTCTGTTCTAACGGTTCTATTAGAACAGTCTTTTCAATTAAAAATAGAAATCCAATATTTCCCATGATTCCTGTGACGACCCCTCACATGTATCTGGTGACCCTTTGAAGGGCCTCGACCCTCAATTTGAGAACCACCGCACTTGAACGACTGTGTATAAACTAAAAGGACTCAGGATCATTAATGTTGTTTATTATAACAAAATGTTTTATTGAAGGAGAAACTAAAATATCTGACCAGAGAGGTTAAAGGTAAAAACAGAAACTCGAGCTCCAGCCTCGTCCTCGTCTCGCTCACTTCAGTTTGTAGGTGTTTGAGTTTGCGAGGCTGTTTTTTTAAACGAGAGGAAAATGTGCGTCGCTGTTCGGAAAAGTCCAGAGAACAAGAGCTGCATTCAGACTGGTGCCGTCTGCCAGGAACCAATGAGCTGCAGCGGCGGCAGGCTGACGACAGCCGTGATGATGATGAAGATGAAGTAGGGCTTCTGTTTCTCATGTATCATTAAGTTTCTGTAGAAGACATTTAAAAACAGTCGGTTTCCTGAATCTGAGTTTCCAGAATCCTCAAAGACTGGAAGGATAACAAAGGTTTGTTTAACTCGTATACCAAGCTGCGATTTTGATTTGAAAACCAGAACCACAAGTTCAGAGAGTGTGGAAAGCAATATTCATTCCAATAAATGATCGCTCTCTAATGCTACTTTTAATTGACCTCATCACGCACGAGTTGATCTTCTTCCAGTAGAGGAAGTCTAAAGTTTTTTTGATTCTCATTGCATCAGAGCTTTGAGCTAGGTTAGTACAGTACTGTGTGTACGGATTCATTATTCAAATGAGATAGTAAGCGGCCATCTTTGATTTTATGTCGGTGTTGTCGTTCTGACTGATTTTTCCAGTTGAAATTTCTGACTGGGAACTCTAAAATTCCACCATCCATGTTCAAATGGAACACATTTTAATCTTAAACCACCTAAACCGTGACAATATAATTAAATTCATCATGCTATATATTTATAATAAATCAGTATGTGTAATGTATGCATTCTATACAGGAACTAAACATACTATGAAGGTCATGTAGCAGAAATCAAATGAAATAAACAATCAACATCGATATCGGAGAAATGACGTGTAATTGTGTTGTGATATCAGTAATTGAATGAAATGTTAAATACAATAAATCAGTTAAGTATCTGAACTTTAAATCAAATAGAAGCAAAATTCTTTAAAATAAATGATAAAAAGTTTCTGTTCTATTGATTTAAATTAGTTCCACCTCTGTTCAGCGTCTGGTTTCGTTCAGACATTTTTTAAAGTGCGGCAGAAAGACTTTCCCCCGATCGAGTTTCACTTCCTGTCATTTTGAAGGTAAACATTTGACCCGTCGACATGTTGCCGTCAGCTTCTTCTACAGGATCATTACAGGGAGGGGGCAGGGCCAACAGGAGCTTTAACAGGGGCCTCAGGGGCCTCAGGGGCCCCACACTCAAGTAAACAACGGCTCGATTGTTTTCTCACTGCTTCACTAGAAGTCACATCTCCTCAGTCAAAGTTCATGTTTTTTTATTTGTTAATTAACTGTTTAATTTATAAAAAAAACAAACAATATATTTATTTTATTTTACGTTTTTATTTCAATGTTGGGCAAAATTATTCTCCATACAGGAGGAGTGGCAGGTCAAATTATCTATATGATGATAATAATGATATTATTTCTTTTGTGTCTCCTCTCTCCAGTTCTGTGGGTGGCTGAAGACTCTGATCCAGGACCAGCGTAACGTCGTCCTGACGGCTCTGCTCGGGCTCCTGTCCATGGTGTGCTTGGGGATATCCTCCAGCACGGCCCTGCCCACCCTCCTCATCCCCTTCACCCTGTGGATGGCCAGTTAGAAACTTCAAGTCGCCAAGGAAACAGGCCCAGCCTCCGACAGAGAGGACGGAATCGTCTGCAAACAATTTCATCCACGTTAATAACTCGATAGTGACAGAAGCTAAATCCACTTGTAGCTCTTTGTTTCTGCTGCACATGAACTCTTTTAACGTCTCTGTTTGCTAAGAATAAACAGCAGAGGAAGAAACTAGCAATTAACATTAGCAGCATTAGCCACCAGGACATGACTGATAGATAAAAGAAGACAAGGAAGAAAAACAGAAGTGTTTGAAGTGTTTTTACAAAGTTTTTAAAGACTTAAAGTTTAGTGGAATTCCCAACTTGAAACGGACCAAAGATCAACTCAAAGAAACTTTTAGTTTCCTTTTTTTCAGTTTTTATGAAAATGTTTTATATTTTTCCTCCAGATGAAACCTGATAATGTCAGAATCTTCGCAGCTTGGTTTGGTCTCGATTTGCCGTCAGATTCATCAAATCAGGTTTGTTTATTTTGTCAAAAGCTGAATCAAGTCAAGGTCGTTTGACTGAATGATGCCGTCAGCCAATCAGACACCAGTGTTTATTATGCTACGTGTTCATTTCAGCTCTTAAAGGATCAGTCTGCTGTTTTTCTGTATTTGTATTATTGTAAAAAATAACGACGTGTTCGTCCGCCTCAGTGAAGTGGGAGATATCAAGGACTAGTTGAAGTGGCAGAATAATCTACATGTCAGGTTTTGGGAAAATGGGAAACCTCGATGTTGGTTTTTCTTTTCACATGAGATTTATTGACAAGAAGAAAAATTCAGATAATCACCAGTTCAGTTCATTAATACCACCTTAAATTTTCATGTTTTAAATGAAATATTGAACGTTCTTAGTCTTCTACTCTTGAAATAACAAAAGTTTATTGACCCTGAAAAGACCGTTGAGATCCAGAAAATCAACTTTTCAGGCTTGTTTAGATTTTTTGTGGGAGAAAATATCAAAGAAGCTTAAAAACTTAAAAACTGAACTTAAAAAATCTGTCAAATATCTGTTAAGAACGAGAAAGATTGTGTTTAAAGAAAATCCTGAATTTTTGTCCCCTGGAGCTTTCAACCCCGTCTTGCTGTTGAAAAGGTTTCAGGTTAAAAATACGTAATCGGTGGTTTCCATCTTTATTGTACACAACAGTACAACTGTAATAATGAGAAAGATATTTCCCTCCACAAAATCCCTGAAGCTCTTCTGTAAATATCTGTAAATATTTTTGTCGACCTGATTGTTTCTAACAGTCACAAGCTTCTGTACAAAATGTTTTTTTACGACGCTGTAACACTTTATACCGTGTTTGTGTAAATAAAAGAAACGGAGGTGACGTAGACCTGTGGCATTGTTTGATTTATAGACTGTTCACTGTTAAATTCCTCCATCGAATTTTCAGAACCTGCATATGGGAAATACATGGACTGTGGTATCTGCTGCCCTCTGCTGGTAGTAGATGGGAGCAGCAGGCCACAGAACAAATTTGTGTGTGTGTGTGTGTCTGTCTGTGTGTGTGTGTGTGTGTGTGTGTGTGTGTGTGTGTGTGTGTGTGTGTGTGTGTGTGTGTGTGTTGTCTGTGTGTGTGCGTGTGTGTGTGTGTGTTCTGAGCTGAAACAAAGCTATTGTTGTGAAACAGATTGAATTGAGAAATTAAATGACGGAAGTTGCTCAATAATTAAAACCTGACGTTCAATCACATCTCTGTTGTTCTGAGGTTAAGCATCAGTCTGCACTGTTGTTATTTTTATATGTGTGTGTGTGTGTATATATACAGTATATATATATATATATATATGTATGACTGAAAGTATATACACTTGAACATAATTACAGAGATAAGAGCTACCTAAAATGTCAGAAACCATCATTGAGAAACAATTAAACATCTACTATGATTTTTTTGTTTGGTCAATGTCCCATCTGCTAACTTGGAGGAGGCAGGGTTTAAGGAGTAAAGGAAAGGAAAGAGTAAAAAAAGAACTAAAGACGAGGAAAGCGAAGCAAAGCAAAGGAATGGAGCTGAACCTGTAGCTACTGCTAATCCCCCCCCCCCTCCATCCAGAGAATAAAAGCACCAACCAGTCTGTCGTTCTCCTGACACCATGTTTCCTCTGCAGCTGCTCGCTCTGCTCTTCATCTCCTCCCATCAGCCGACACAGGAGGAGGAAGAGGAGGCTGGGGGAGGACAGAAGAGTGAAGGAGACATGGTGGTCAGGGGAGGAAAGAGGAGTGAAGAAGACATGGTGTTCAGGAGAGGAGACCTGCTGGAGGTTCCTCGCACTCTGTTCACTCACTTTGGGATTTACCTGGGCCGAGGCAGGTGAGACCAGGACACTGTGATGTGAAAAAGAAGATTCTCATGTCCTCTTTCCTTTCCTCATCTTTCATTGTTTCAACTGTTTCCCCTCCCTGTCCATCACCTCAGGCTTCTCAAGTCCTCACCTGCTATTTTCAGACTGTGGGATGAATGTATTTTCTGTTTTCAAGTTAAGACACATGAGCATTTATTTGTTCAATAATTTTCAATATTTTAAAGGATGGTTTCAGGGTCCTAAATCCTCATCTTGTCCTCTCCTCTCTTCCTCTCCTCTCATCTCCTCTCCTCTCAGAGTAGTTCATTTCATCCCAGACATCATACCTGTCGTGTCCAGTGACGAGCGTAGGATTAAACAGATGGTCACTAATATCAGACTCCTGCTCGGGGTCCTGATCAAGGTATTTATATTTTTATCAAAGTTTTTATCGATTTAACTTTTTTCATTTTTTCATGAAGTTTTATTTTGTACTTTTTTAATTAAAATTGTATTATTTATATTGTCTATTTTTTGGTCTTTGTTTTTATTTTACTTGACTTATTAATTTAGTTTTCTTGTTTTTTCTGTTAATTTTTATTCAATTAGTTTTCTTGTTCTAAATATAAATAGTTGTAATAAAATACTTTAATATTGTAAATGTTTCCTCAGCGCGGCAGCATCAGAGTCGACTCAGTGAACGACTTTGCCTACGGATCGGAGATTCTCATCAACACCACGGACAAGGTGATCCAACACGTCATCTCATTTTCTACCACTAGGGGTCATTAGCTGTATACACAGATGGATAATGCAGTAAAGCCAAAACATCTCAGATTCAGGCGCTGCCATCTTGTACTAAAATGAATGGAAGCGTAGTTTAGGAGCTATACTATAGCCAGCCACCAGGAGGCGATCCAGATGTTTTGGCTTCACTTTTTGGGGAGCCATCATGTCATCCGTCATTATTCACAGTGTGTGGTTGTGTTGTGTGTGCAGGTGTGCAGCTGTCCTCCACTGAGTGGCGAGGAGGTGGCCTTGAGGGCGGAGAAGCTGCAGGGTCACGTATCGTACAGTCTGCTGTGGTACAACTGCGAACACTTCGTCATGTACTGTCGATACGGAACCCTCACCAGCTTCCAGACGTTTCAGGTGATGATGATAATAATAATACTACAGAGAGTTCTGTTAATCATTGTTACTAACTCCAACAACGTTGTTAGTATGATGGAGTGTTAGGGCCTCAGTAAAGAAAACAATAAAGTCATAATTGAATGGGGAAAAAAGTCCGACATGCCCCCAAACCGCTCGGAAATAATAAAAACCTGAATGAATCAGGCAGTGAACAGTGCTAAACACACACACACACAGATTAAAGCTGATCTCAGATCAGACCTTGTCCCGCTTTAATTGGGTTAAACCTGTTACAAGAAGCTCTTTTGTTTCTGTTCTGTTCTCAGCTAATGACGATGGTGGCGATTATGAAACTACAGAGCTGAGTGTTAGACTGATGGAGAGAATGTGGAGGAGAGAGACATGGAGAGAGGAAGAATGAATAATTATACATAACTCAGTTACAGGACACACAATAACACCACATCATAATCAGCATAGAGTAAAACCTTTAGATCACTCAGATCATCTGATGATTCAAAAGTCTTGTCAAGTTAAAAAGTTTTACACTATAACAGAACACAGAAATAAAATAAAAGCTAAAGATATAAAACATTTTTGTGCACGCTTGTTTATAAGAATAAATATAATAATTACTCTCTTCTGATCAATGAATTGATCAGAGAATCTGATTCAATTTCTTTTGAAATAAAGAAAAACATTTTATTCTGCAAATATCTGGGGCTTTCGTTCAGTTTTTCTCTGTATGAAATGATTGATGTCCACAATAATGAATTATAATAATAATAGTCTTGTTAATATTTTGTTTCTCTTTTCTTCTCCTCTTCATCAGTTCTGTAAGACGATGAGGAAGCTGTTGATGAGCCAGCGTGTTGCCAAGGTGACGGCGGTGCTGGGGGTGTGTCTGCTCCTCTACCTGCGAGCTGTGACCATGGGCGCCGCCCTGCTGGCCGCCCTGCTGCCCTTCCTCTTCTGGATGGCCTCGTGAAGTGAACATTTGAAGTTCACACGATAATAAAGTTTTTCTGAAAAGGCTCAAGTTTAGTGGAATCCTTTCAATCTGTTTTTTTATGTCAATAACCAATATACATTAATTCTCAATAAATTAGTTATGGGCCACATTTTTACCGTGTGGAGCTTCCTATTTTGTGTTGGATTACAAATGTGCATTTTTAAAATGTATTTGTCAGTGACCTTGGTGATGTTCATAAATATAGAGGAACCAGAAGAAAGAAATGATAAAGTTACACAGACAAATGTAAAGTAAACATATATTTTTGTTTTCAATCTTATTAAATTGTATTCATTTTATTTTAATGGTCGGGAATATGATATGATGTATGTAGTATATAGATGTTTTTTTTATTATTATAATTTTTTTGTTTTGTTTTGTTGTATTTCATTTTATTAGTCATTTAACATGAATTTACTTAGTCTTGATTTATTAATTAATAATTTGTTAGTATTTAATTTATTATACTACTGACATTATAATAATAATTATGTATATTATTTTTACCGTCAGATGTATTTTTAATCTTATATTATTCAGAGTTTCTTAATCATTATTTTTATTAGATATATTTTTTTATCGTTGTTATTAAATAAAATAAAATTTTTAGTACTTGTGTCCTTTTATTTTTCCCATTTATTCATTTACCTTTATTATATTATTCTATTTTGTGTTTTATTTTACTCTGATCTGTTTAATTTAATTTAATTTAATTTAATTTTACTTTGATTTATTTTATTTTAGAGAAGGTACCTGTTGTCCCGCCTCCAGGGCAGATGCCTGCACTGATTGGCTGTTCGAGGGACCCATCCTCACGTCAATCAGACTCCGGTGAAGAAGAAGAAGAAGAAGAAGAAGAAGAAGAAGAAGAAGAAGAAACGTTTTGTGCTAAAATGGCGAATGTCAGAAAAGGTGAGTTTTAAAAGTTCACGTCGATAAAACTATCGGAGGAAATTCAAGCTAAAGCTGCGGCTAACGATGATTAGCCAACTAAACAGAAGCAGATGCGGTATTTTGTGCTAATGTTAGCACTGAATGAACTGTTGCACTTGCTGGTTAGAAAATGATGATGTTCGCGTGGCTAATGATGCTAATCGGTCCTGATGTTAGCTTAACGTCAGACAGCAGAGCTAACATTAGCTTGGTTTGCTCATGAAAATGTCTCTTTACAGTGTAGCGTAGCTAAAGTCATAGTTTAATTAGCCAGTGAGTTAGCTAATAGTGTTAAAATGTTCTTGTAGAACTTATCATGTTGCTGATTTCACTGAAATTTGGAATCACTTTTAAAATGGAGTTGAAGTTAAGTGTGTGTGGTAAAAGCAGATGTTTAATCCTCTGTAAAGTGTCTTTTAGTTCCTTGAACTCAATAAGATGTATTGTTATCATCATCAGTCCATGTCCCATCTGCTAACATGGAGGAGGTGAGGGTGTATAAGCCTATACTGCAGCAAGCCACAGAGGGGTGACAGATGATTAGAGTTTACTTTTATATTTGAAATATATATATAAATACATCGATAGTATTATTATTATTTGCAATAATATTAAGTCTACAGTTTATTTCTGTTCATTTGTACATAAATGAACTAGTAATTCCATCTCTAGTCAAAACTCAAAGTAAAAGTAGTTTTTGTATTCCAGTTGTTAAATTTGAAATTTTATTTTGTACATTCATATTTCCCACTCAGACAGTTTGTTGTTTTGTCCACTGTACAGACGGAGACAGAGAGTCTGATGGAGACATGGAGGAAGACCCCGGCGATGTCCATCTGCAGGCATCGTCCTGCAGTAAGCAAATGGCACTGTTCAATCTGATGAAGCAGACTGGCTGCACAATCATGCAGGTGAACGGGCAGAGGAAGTACGGCGGACCGCCGCTCGGTATGTGTCCTCGTGAACTCTGGTCGAGAAGATTTAACATTCGCTTCTCAAGTTTGTGTGACTCGTTATTTTAATGCTTTTTTCATTACTTTTTTAAAAAAGCCAAAAAGTTTCCAGAGATTCTCCAAATTCTTTTTCCAATTAATACAATTTCAGCTGAGATTGAAACACTTTTGAGAATCGATTAATCTCTGAAATAGTTTCTGTGTCTCCATGCTGCCAACATCCAGTTGCCGGAGGCAGTATGTTCTCTGGTTGTTTTTTTCCAATCTTGTCAAAGTGATAAGGCCTTGAATTTGTTCAAATTTGGTACGAATGTTCAGTTGGATTCAAAAATGATCTGATTAGAATTTGGTGGTCAAAGGTCAAGGTCCTTTTTACCTCAGAAAAAAACCTTCAGCCTCTGTTTGGACTGAGACACTTTTATAAAGACTAAGACATCATCGCTGTCTCCCCTACACGATGTGAAGTACTGCAGGACTAATTGGCTATGGATTCTGGGTAATTTAGGACTTAATAAAACTTACTCGACAAAGATCTCTCTTTGAATCCTCCTGTTAAAGGTGCTCAGCTCTTCTGTGTGTGTGTGTGTGTGTGTGTGTGTGTGTGTGTGTGTGTGTATGTGTGTGCATGTGTGTGTGTGTGCGTGCGTGCATGTGTGTGTTTTCCCTCAGGTTGGACGGGGCCGCCCCCCCCGCGGGACTGTGAGGTGTTTGTGGGGAAGCTTCCCAGGGACGTGTACGAAGTCCAGCTGCTACCTCTGTTTGAGAGTGTGGGCCAGATCTACGAGCTCAGACTCATGTTGGAGTTCAGTGGCCAGAACCGCGGCTACGCCTTCGTCATGTATGCCAACAGGTAACAAAGAGTGGACTCACAGGCAGGGGGCAGCATAACTCACACTGCACAAACAGGATTCTGTTGTATATCCGATTGATGATGATGTTGATGAAGAAACAGCCTGATGTTACTATATATCTGCTGCTTTTACTTTGAAAAGCCAGGGAGTGGTTCAGGCTCACGAGTATCGAATGATTGACTGTGATCATGAAGTGTTGGTGAATATTGGTTTTGTTGCAGAGAATCAGCGCAGAGAGCCATCCAGAGTCTGGACAACCACGAGATCCAGCCAGGGAAGTTCATCGGCGTGTGCATGAGTCTGAACAACTGCCGGCTCTTCATCGGCTCCATCCCCAAAGACAAGAGGAGGGAAGAGATCATGGAGGAGATGAAGGAGGTAAACATGACTCTCACCTGTTCACCTGCAGGACAATTTAAAGCAACACTGAGCAACAGCGCCCTCTGCAGTCAGACGTCAAAACATAATGAAAACAAAGACGACAATGGGCCTCATTCACAAATTGGTGCTGAAACCTTGCGTACAAACGTTTCACACACAAATCTGATATTCATCAATATGTTCTAACCTAAATTTGTTGGTACTCTGCAAACAGATTTAGAACTTAGACCATTTGTACGTATAAATGATGAAGGCTGTCCTAGAAAATGTAACCACACACCCTTTCAAGTGAATGCATAGTATATTAAAACTTTTATAGACTTTAATAAACTTTAACAGACATGTATTAAATAATCATGAAATCAAACACTTTCTCTCTCATTACTTGAACAAATTCCACTTAATTATGACCAATAATTGTCAGATCCGATATTCCTTGTTCTCCTCCTGTTTCCTTATTTTTTTCTGGTCTGCGATTCGGTTTTTGGCATCAACTTTGATGTCAAACCATAATAAATAAATGATTGTGATTCACAAACATACTCAAAGTGGTGAGAACAATATTCACCGGTGCCCATGTGTCATGAATCCGGCAGAGGTTTTGCTCATGTGTCTGTGTCAGGTGATGGAAGGTGTGGTGGACGTCATCGTGTATCCCAGTTCCTCTGATGAGAATAGCAACAGAGGGTTTGCCTTTGTTGAGTTCGAGTCCCACAAAGCAGCAGCCATAGCCCGAAGGATGCTGCGGTCTGGTCAGTGTTGTTTTTTAATTATTACACATAAACACACACACACACACTCACTCTCGTCCTGCAGCTCCTTTATGTGTCCAGCAGAGGGTGGCAGAATACAAACAACCACACCAAGTTAAATCCTCCTTGAATCCAGAGGAAGAAAGCTATTTCAAAAAGGGAGGGAGAATAATGAAGAACTATCTTCTTCTTCTCCTTTTTTCATCTTCTTCCTCATCTTCTTTCCCTTCTACTTTATCTGTTTCTTCTTCTCCTCCCTCTTCAGTATCTTTGATGATATGACTGGCTCCGACCCATTGCTGCTTTTAGCACGTATAATTCCTCTCTTTCTGCTTCTTATTTTCCTTCTTCCTCTTCTGTTTTTTTTAACCTACTTCTTCACCATTGTCTTCTTCCTCCTCCTTTTCTTTTTCTTCTTCTGCTTCCTCCTCCTCCTCTTCTTCATCCTCTTTTTTTTCTCAATTTCTTTCTGCTCTCTCTCTCTGCCCCTTTTCACCTCCCTCTTCTTCTTCTTCTTCTCCTTCCTCCTCTTTATCATCTCTGTCTTCTTGGTATTTTCTCATACCTGAGTGAAGTTTCGTCTCATTCATGTTTGGAGTTGGAAGTTGTCATGACTACAGGTTGTGACCCCGCCGTGACTCTGTGTTTAACAGGAACCTATAAGCTGTGGGGTCACAACATCCATGTGAACTGGGCCGAGCCTCAGAAGAACGTGACCGACGAGATTATTCAGCGCTTCAAAGTTCTCTATGTACGTACACTTGTGTGTGTATGGAGATTTTATCATACCTCAACAGCGACAACTAGAAGCCAGAGTGTTTTTTTCCCCCCCTGTATTTATTCCAGAGTGAGTTCTTTCAGTTTGACAGCAGGACTTGTTGATTTCATGTTCAGATTTTGTAATGCTTTCACTCAAAACCCTGCGCTTGCACTCAAACAGCTCATGCTTGTGCTTAGATTGGCTCTGCTTGTTCAGGTGTTTTGTTACATGCAATCAGGTTTCCTGTACTTCAGCTTTAGCTCTTCTCCTCACGCTGCTTTTCTCTTTGTGATTTTTTTATGCAACAAGTCTATCAAAATTCTTTAGACGACAGAAATTGCCTCAGAAAGTGGAGAATCTCATGTCTAAATTTAAAGCTGGTCTCTAAAGGCTATGCTCGTCTTTTATTATTGGTCTTAAAATAACGAGTGAATCTATGTCCTTTAGACAGTCAGTGTTAAATCTCTTTAGGTTTTATCCTCAGTAAAATCCACCTGAGCCCTCAGAGTAAAAACTTTGAGTCTGTTAGTGATCGTCTCAGATTATACGTTGGGCCCTGTGTCTCGTGTTTCTGGCTCCAGGCCAACAAAAAAGAACCTGAGAGCAGCTCACAGCTATGTGGGAGGCCATGAGGGTGTGTCTGTGTGTGTCAATCTGCTGGATGATGAAGTAACCACAACTTTAAGATCACACTCTGTAGCATCGGCTCAGTCAAAATGTGTTTCGATTATTTTCTTGCATCACTGACACACTGACGCTGTCCTCTGCCCGTCACGTTCCCATATCTGTGGTGTTATGAAATCCTGTAGACGTGCTGCCATGATGAATGACATACTGTAAATGTAAAATGTGTCAACAAGTTTACTCATTCACTGTAAATAAAGATGGAGGTCTCCACTTCCTCCCACTGTACAAAAATAAAACCCCAAATATTTCAGATATAAACGCTGCCAACTTTTGGAGATGATGTAATTTGGATTTGGAGTCGTGAACAATAGAAGTGATCATGACATGCTAGTAACAACATCAAAGATAGAGCAGTTTACAATAGTTTGGCTTTAAATTATTATAGATTTTTAGATTCTCCACTTTTTGAGGTGACTTGAATGTTGCCTCTACGACAACCAGAGCCAAGTCCGTTAAAACCAGAGACTTTAAATAAACATGGACATGTCTGCTTCCTCCCACGATTTAGAAATGAAGCTAAAACATCTCAGATACAAATGCTGCCATCTTGTGGTGATGACATCATTTGGAGTGTTTCAGGTACGATGATGCAGGTGGATGATCGTCTTCTTGTTTCTCTGCTGCAGGTTCGTAATCTGATGCTGAGCACGACCGAAGAGATGCTCTTTCAAGAGTTCTCCCGCTTCAAACCGGGCTCCGTGGCATATGTTAGGAAGGTAGGTAATCACGCCTTCGTCCACTATCGCCACCATGAGGACACCATTGCCGCATTGAGCTCAATGAACGGAGTCCAGATCGATGGTGCCACTGTGGAGGTGATGCTGTCCAAACCAGTGGGAATGAGAAACAGGCGCGTGGCCGGCAGTGGCTACGGCAGCAGAACGAACCTGGAAAACAACGCAAGAGGAGGAGGAGCAAGAGTAGGAAACGGAGCATTTGCGCTGCACAGGAATGATGAGGGGATGAAGGGAGACCGTGAGGACGGATCTTCACCAAGGCGCGTCTCCATGCCGCCACACATGGTGAATCCCTTCTACTCAGGAACCGCAGGAGGTGAGGAGGAGAGGGTTGTATGTATTTAAGAGAGTGGGAGGTCAGAGTGGGTGAAGACTCTTTTCTTACTTTTACACCAGTGGAGTCATCTAAATTTAAATTGCATCTAATCATCTGCATAGAAACCTCAGTAAACTAGTTTCATAATAAGACCAAAACTTTCTAATTTATTATTTTTTTCCGACAAAACTTTCTAATTTATTATTTTTTTCCGACAAAACTTTCCTAATTAATGTTCCAGCCTTTGACAAAGTTCCAGATGAATTGATTCAGGTCAGTGTGAAACATTTAACAAATTCAAACCTTTGGCTTCCATGTTACCTGCCTGTGAAATCCTCCAGTTTAATTAAATGTGGTGAGTTCTCAGTCGTCTAACTCAGTACGAAGCACGTCCATCAAGTCTCACCATCAGTGTATTGACATAGCTGTGATAAAAATCTGGTGATGGAGCAAAACTGCTCGTTTCCTGATGCCGGCAGACATTTCAGAAAATGAGAAAAGTTTCAGAGTTAACTCTCCACAAATGGACTGTGAAATATTTATGAGACGGAAGATGTCATTGCAACGACAATGAGAGAGAGAGAGAGAAAGGGAGAGAGTGTGTGAGTCAGTCCGGGGGGGAAAGGAGGAATGGATTCACAGAGATGGACAGAGGAAAGTGAGGACTAAAGATGATCCGTGATGGTGAGCGTCTGCACAAGTCTAGTTTTTTATAGTATGTAAAACTCCGGAGTAGAGTGGATGCATTTGTAACCATAGCAACCATACACTGTAAATTAAGTTGGGTGACATGAGGTGGAACATTAATTTGACCTGAGGCAGGTTCCTGCATCTTCAAACTTTCTGTTTGTCACCATGTCCTACCTAACGAGGGCTGAAATGAATCCCGTGTTTGTCGTTGTGTTTTCAGGTGACCTGGACAGTTGTGTGTTCCCGCTCTTTCCCGGCACCCCCCTCTCCCCCACCAGCCTGCTGTCGCTGAAGCAGAGTCAGATCAACTCTGCCGTCAGCCTCCTCGACTTCTACTGCCACAGCAACTGCTGGTCGCAGCCCGAGTACCAACTGTTCTCCACCCCGGGACAGGATGGACAGCTGTTGTTGCTCTACAAGGTACAACACTGCTCCTCATATGGCTCGATTCAGACCGCTGCACGATTTAAAACGCTGCTCTACTCTGTGATTGATGACACAGAGCTGTATGTGTGCACTAATGCAGAGTGTTGTGCACGAGGTTTGTTATTCCAGTGTCAGGACGCCCCACTGTGTGTTAGTGTTTTGATTAATTAGTTTCAGCTTCACTCATCGTCATGTTCCTCATTTGATTTCACTTTTCTCACAGCAGGGATTCAGTAAATAACATTTATTTTAATATGAAGATGTGAAGTAAGTAAATAATATTAGAATAAAAAACTGACAACCTGAAGACAGTAGATCAAGTGTGTGTGTGTGTGTGTGTGTGCGTGTGTGTGTGTGTGTGTGTGTGTGTGTGTGTGTGTGTGTGTGTGTGTGTGTGTGTGTGTGTGTGTGCAGGTTGTGATCCCAGCTACACGAAGCAGCTACATCCCTGACAAGCTGTGTGTGCTGCTGGACGACGCCAAAGAATTAGCTGCACAGACCACACTGCGGAGCCTGGGTACTCTTCAACACAAACGCACACACACTTGCTCACTCACGGACAGTTCATGTCTCATGAGAACAGGAGACAAAAGGTTTTGAGGGCAGTCTTTCTGCCTGAGGACTTGAGCGGGTAAAAACTAGCATTCACCTGTTTTCACAGTGGAAAAAAACACTTTGAAAAATGATCCTGTCAAAAAAGAAAAATCATTTGCCTTCAGGGCTTCTGTAGAGGAGGTAATGAAGATGACGGTGCACATCCTCAGACGGTTTCTCCTGGAAGACGTTCACAGTGTTCACTCGATAGAAATAGTTCAAATAAACAAATAAACAAATTTATTCTGTGAAACAGCGAAAAGCACACGTTGCTTCTGTGAAGTTGAAATCTTTAAATTATTGCCAACAATTTCTTCTCTTCTTTACACCTGTAACACGTCACTCTGTTTGCACTCAAACCAAATGTCGGAGCTGCTGTGGTTTCATGAGCCAAGATTAAAAAGGTTTTAATATTTGATGACGGGGAGAGAAAAATATGGGACAGAATAAAGTTTTAACCAGCTGAGACTCAGCAGAGGAGCCAGATATAGGAAGAGATTTTCCTGTGTTGTCGACGTGGCCTACTGTGGACATCCGTCGCTGTTAAAGCCCAGCGGGCTCCACAATGAATCCATCCCAGGGTGGGATTTCCATAATTTTGCATTTCCTGGAAAGCCTTTCTCATCTTCTCTTTTGCAGAAATGTTTGTTTTGAGTCTGAGAGCAGATTTTACCCACATTGTCAGGTCACAGACATCATCCTGCTACCATATACGCTGTTACCAGAAATAATCTCCCATCATGCATTTCCTCTTATACACAGCTGTTGAGTGTTTCTCAGCTTTTCGTCCTAAACATCATCCGTCTGAAATACTGTTAAGAAGCTGCGTCTCTTGGGGTCGGTGCTTAAGTGCAGTGTAAATTCACCATCCTTGCATTTTAGAGTGGGTCTCAGAGAATCATCACACGAGCGTGAAGAGGAAATAAAAACCTCAGAACAGGAGTAAAGTGGGTCATCTCAGAGACCGAAGAAACATGATTAATATGAGACTGAGCTGAAGTGGTTTCCTTAATTGTCTCACAGGAAGTAGGTTTGTGTATGAAATGCTGACTGCCAGCCAAACCACAACCCAAGGAAGAATCATTTGTGTTTGGAATGCAAGATGTGAAGACGAATCTTGGAGCGCCTGGGCCTCTGGAAGTCTTCCCTGTGGTAGACGCTTTTAATCAGACGCTGAACACGGCATCCATTTTTTATCCCCCTTGAATATCAGCGAGTGATGGAACCTAACCCACAAAATAAAAGCTGTTTCCCTCCCTCACTTTTCTGTCTTAAAGTCGGGAGGAAGACTCTGATTAAAGAGTCAGATTCAAAGACTCAGAGTCAGATGAAGTCATGTGACGTTTGATTCGGTCTTTGGCGATGCACCACGTTCTTCTTCTCCTCTTTCTATCCACGCGTTTTATTTCATCACTTCTTTTTTTCTGTCTCACCCTGCTCATCCCCTCCCTGTCTTCCAGAATCGTCTGTCCTGAGCGGAGGCTCCAGTGATTCTCCAAGCAGCCTCTCTCCTCCGCCCGCCCTGCCCTCCTCTCCCACCACTCGGGGGTTTCTGACTGGCGATGGCAGGGCCTTCGCCTCCTGCATGCCTCCCTCTGCCACACCCTCCCCCTTCCCCCCTCCACCCTTCTCTGCCTCCCAGACTCAGAGGTTCTTCATCAACTCCCCGCCGGCTTTTTACTGACGGTGAGAAACACAACGATCTGAACGTTCAAATAATGTAGTTTAAATCATTTTTTAATGATATTTGTAAATCATACTTTTATGAAAGTATTGAAGATCTTTATGTACTGTCACATATATATATATAAGTTAAGAAAATCCTTCATACACAGTCACTCATCATCTTCATATAGTGTTTATATCAGTTTATATACTGATCGGGTATTTCATCTGTTTCGTGTGATGATGTAATTCTGCCTCATGTTGTTGCAGGAAGTTTTTTCTCGTCTGAGAGTCGACTTTGTTCATCAGCAGAGCAGCGAGGAGAAAAGGCAGGACTGTTATTTTTTTATGAATATGCCACCAAACATGTCCCGGGGCTGTGTTTCAGTCTGGCCAACGTTCAGAGCGGCGTCTTCTCACCTTAAAATGTTCAGAGAGGCGCTACGTCCTCCGTCTGTTTGTTTCTTCTGCCTCTGTATCTTGCCCAGAGACGACTGGTGGGAGCGAGGGATAATATTTAGTCTGTGATGAGTCGCTTACCTCTGACGCACAGAAACACACAAATCCAACAGATATAAATGACTTCTGTCAACCTCTGGTTAATGTCAGCCTCCTCCCCCTCCTCTCTGGTGTCTCTCTCTTCCCATAATGCATCAGCAGGACAGCAGATCTCAAATTCATACACGTTCATAAACATTTGAAAATTAGGGGATTTTTTTCTGATGAGTTCAGGCATGAGGGGAAAAATGAGAGCAGGAATTAAATAGCATTTTGCATTTTGAGAATAAAGTCGACGTTTCTGGTTCATGAATCCAGTTCGAGTAGCAACAACAGAGTTAGATCTTCTTCTGAACAGTTTCCAGACTGATTGTCACTCTGTGTTAATGAGATAAAAGAAAAAGTTACTAAATCTGACTGAAGAACAATAATTTTCTTTTTTTTTGACCGACATTCTTCCATAGAAATATCTGAAGATTTTATTGTTTACTTATTTATTTGCAAGAGAAAAGATTTCTGTTTAAAGCGTTGAAAGAAAAAGAAAATCTTTTCCTCCTCATTAATTCACACTTTTCAATCTGAACACTTTCTCCATTTTAAACATAATCCGAGAATTTATTTAAAATGTACACTATAAATTGTAAACATTGAAATACTAAAACTATTTTTAAATTAATTTTAAAAGACATTTTTAATTTCATTTAAACCAAAAGAATAAATATGAATATTTTCTATTTGAGGTGTGAGAGCTGCAACGGAGGACAAGAAGAGGTGGTTTGTTTCTTTATTGTAAGACATTAGAAGCAGAGCGGAGACACTTCATGTACATAGTTCTTTTAACATTTATATAGAATTCATTGGAAACAAAGAGACGATTGTGGAAGTTAAACAAGTTTTCACTCTGAAAGTTTTATTGACCTGTTTTAACTTGGATCAAACGAGCGGCAGAACGTTCTTGTCCATATCAATTCAGGCTATTTGGATCTTAGCGTGAGTTTTGTTCAGACGTGTTGTTGAATTTCTGTTAAGTGTCTCCGTGGAAGTGAGAATAAGTGAAGTGTTGATTGTTCAGTGTCCTGGAATAAAACAACTCTGTTGATTTATTTACAGCCACCATGTCGTTTGCCATAATTTACAAAATGAACTTCAACTGTATTGAAGAAGAACTCCTTAGGAAGATGTTTACTGAAGTTGTAAAGAGAGAGGTCAAATCATTTTCTCATAGACTTCTAATAAAACAACCGGGGGAGTCGCCTTTTGCTGGTCAGAGAGAGAATATAGGTTTTAGACACTTAAGCTTTATCTTTACATCTACAAACATCCAAACAAAGAAGGAACGTTGGTTTGTACAGTACGACCGACAACTGATGTGTATGTTTAGGACATAATGCTGTTTCTCTGACTTCTTTCCTTTTGAGTTCCGTCTCTTTTAAGCATAGAAGTTGTGATACATCTATTTGTGGTTGTTTCTCTTTATGGTTGTTTTCTTTCTCTTCGGTCAGTTTTACTGAAGCTTTTTGTCTTAAGTTCTTTCCTCACATCCTCGTTTTTGAAGTGGATGAAACCCTACGTGTTGTGATTTAGTTTTAGTCCTTGTTCTCTTTTCAATTCTTCCTTCACCCCTCTCTTTCGCACAGTGTGTGTGCGTGTGCGTGTGTGCGCGCTGGGTTCAGAGATAATTATTGCAGTGTTGTGCTGAAGGATACAGATCCAAGGTTTGGATTCTCTAGTTATCATCCGCCTTTGTTCAGCCCGATCTCTCTGAACCTGTGTGACTCGTTTCTGCTCCTCTGAGGTTTCGTTTCTTCACCACATGAAGCAGCAGTTTTCTGGAACGATGCTGCCTCACTAAACACAATTAGATCTTTTTTCTCATTAGCTCGATAAGAAACCTGCTGATTCAGCCGCCGTCGTGTTTCTATGTGTTTACTGTATTTTTAAGGATTTGAGATTTAACAGCAGCAAAGAGATCAGTTTGGATTTTGGCAACTTTCGCTCAATCTTCTTATTTTCACTCCTCCGTCTCCTCCTGCTTCTACATCCCTTTCTCTTCCTCTCCTCTTTTTAGATCTCTTTAGATTCTTGTGTCATTGTTTTTTCCCATTGCGCTGCTGACAGAGTCTTTACGTTATTGATGAAGATTGTCATGGTCAGATGTCAAAGGTCAATGTCGCTGTGACCTCATCGCTTGTGAATGTGATATGTCACAAATATGTGGAGGGACTGAAGCTGATCTAATCGGTGGAAGTGTACAACAACAGGTAGCTCATTCTAGTGTTTGTCATTTCTCCTTTGTTCACTCTGTCTTACCTTTCCTCCTCCTTTCCCCTCAAAACAACTTCAATAGAGAGAGAGAAAGAAGGAAAGAGGAGGTGAAGGTTGTGGATTAAAATTAGGAGGATGAGGGTGGAGGTGAAGATGGAAGAAGAAATGTGAGAGATAATCGAGTACGAAGAGAGAAAACTGATCAGAAACATAGCTGAGGAGGAGGAGGAGCGGAGCTGAGCACGAGGGAGGACAGAGAAAGATGGAGGGGGAGGTGCAGAAGTGCAACAGATGGGATTATGGACAGAAGCAGCAGGAGGGAGGAGGAGGAGGAGAAGAGTGATACTTGTGTATTGCCGTAATGAAGGAAATGTTGTTTGATTATCAGCAGGAGGGAGCAAGTACGTGCTCAGAGTTTAACGTGTTAAATTAATCCTCTGTGTAATCCACTCTGTCGGCACCACAGTGGCACATTCTTCTTCTGCTTCTTATTACCTGCACACTCTGTCGCTCTGTCACAACAAAACCAATCTGTGCTTTAATTCATCCACTGTTTCACTCCTGCTACTAATTTCTGTTTTCTCTTTCATCTGTATTTGTTGCAATTCCGCAGCGAAGGGAGTTCATTTTCCAGTCAGGCGTCTCTCCGGACGCCTCCCGTCTTTCAAATGAACAGACAGAATCAAAGAAAGGGGCTCAGAGTGGGTCCTTGTTTGGTTTGACTGTTGGTCGTTTGCTCCATTCAGAAGTAGATTTAGAAAAATTTAAATCTTTTGTATTCCCATTTCAACTTTATCTTTTGAGGTTAACAGACACTCTGGAGTCGTCTGATGTAACGACCCGAGAGCAGTTCCAGTTGTGTCTAATGTCAGGGAATTTATAGAAAGTTATGAATTCAATGGATGAAAAAAGCTTCGACATTTTCTCCTCCCTCCTTAAAGACATTCACCGTCAGGACTGAAACTAAATCCTCCACGTTTGTTTGCCTCGTTTCTTCCTCTTTTCTTCCTCTTCAAACATCCTCTCATCCTCAGGCTAAAAGAATATCCTCCCTCCCTCTTTCCTCTGTGGCTCTTTTTTTTCTCATTTCTTCCTCGGCTTTCGCTAAGGTTGATTTTCTTTAAATGTGCTTGAGCTGTGAATGAAGAAGTTGTTTTCACATCAGGTCTTAATCCCTTTTCTCACGAGTCTCTCAGACACGCTCATCTAATTGTTCCCCTTCAAAGCTTCCAGTTTGTTCCAGAGAATTCTGTCCAAACTTCTCCAAACCCTCTGTAGATTCCAGGTTTAACAAAACAAAAACAAACATAATGAAAAAAAACCTTATGACACATGTGTTTAGATAATTAAGAACCTTCACGGGAGCGCAAACTCAGATGATCTCCAATTTCTACAACCCCTGGACGTCCCCTGGAGACGTCAGTCCCGCAGGAGAGGGGCATTGATCTTCGTTCTGATGTACAGTTCGAATTCGGAGCTTTGAAGCGGTTTCCCACTGCGAGATTAGTTCGGAGTAGAAACGTTTCTGTTCCGATGCCTCAACTGTGTCCCTCTAAAACTGGATCTCCCTCTGCAGGAGAGCCTCGGGTGATTTGAACGTGACCCGTAATTAATCCAGAGTGAACATGTAGAGGAATTCTCAGCCCATCCCTGCCAATTATCCAGATCCAGTACGAGCGAGCGACACAAACAGTGGAAGGAACAATTTAACTGACCAGCAATGTGTTTTCCCTTCATTATACGTTGTTTAGAGTTGTAGAAGAGACGGATGAAGCCGCAGGTAAAGAGGAAATGACGAAATTAAAAGACAACGATATGAAAAGTTTCGTTACCTTGAATAAAATTCTTTATCTTTGAGTTTGAAAATTGTTGGAAACATTTTGGATAATATAAGTACACAAGTCAACAACATGTTTTGACATGAATGAAGAATTACTAAGATTTATATTTCGTCATCTTGGCAGAGAAGAAAACGTCCTCCGCCTCGCGGGCGTACGAGCCCTCAGCACACACACGACAGTGTTTGTGCTCTAATCGTCTGCGTCGGTTCACCTCGAAAGGAGAGAGATTGTTTTTGTTTTTGTCGTCACTGCATCTCGGGAGATAATATGAAACAAATATGGTCATTACAGAACCTTTTCTTCTCGCAGCTCAGATTGGCCTGTCTGCAGAGGACAACACAGAGTAATGTCCTCCAAACGCTCATCGTTCATCTCAGGGAAAACTTTCCTACGATTAGAAACACGACTGGAGGAGAAACGGTGACGGATGCGACAACAGAACTTCACTGGCCTCATGAATCCCAGCGGCGTCCCCCCCCCCCCCCCCCCCTCAGTTCATCTCTTTGGAGAAACTCATTAAAATCTGGTTTAGACTTTAATGATCCAGGGAGGATGAGTTTCTACGCAGCACTCAGGGTCCTGCATGGGTCTGTTTCTGAAAACCTGCACCTGCAGAGCTCTGCACCCTTACCTGCTATTATCTCAGAGTTAAATCTGAATCCGCACGGCCCTGTTACCGTCTGTCCCGAGACCCGACCTGCGATCAAACACTTGCTACAGACAGTCACTCACATCAAACAACTCATGACCTCCTTGTCCCCGTTGTGGTGTTTGAGTCGTTCAAACCCACAGAACTATAGGAGAACTATATTTCTAGATATGAAAGTAAAATTTATCGACTGAAGCAGACTCGGAGTTTGAAGTCGCAGCACATCTTTGTCCTTGTGGTCGGTCGGGAATATTCCTGCAGCAGCTCCTGTGTGAACAATATATCATAAAAACAAATGAGCGAACGACAGAACACTGTTTCATGTTTGGGAGGAAGATAGTTTGGGGAGATGTATGAGAAGAGGGCGACCTCTGCTGAGAGGAATGAAGGTCAAGCGAGGCCTTTTGTCTGTGTCGCTGATGCTTATCTGTGTCTGAGCAGGTGCTTAACAACAGACACCTGGCTCCTTGTTTCTCCATCTCTTCACTTCTTCTCTGGAGGGAAAAACAAACCGAGCGGCTGAAGATGAAGACGACGGCCGACCCGTCTTTTCTCTGAAGGAGGAACAAAGAAGGATAGAAGTGGAAATGGAGAGAATAATAAACCGGGATAATGAGATACACCTCTGTCACTCTTGAAGATTCAGGTGAGGAAACTCTCGAAAAATCCTCAACTGGGATGATTTGGCTGAGGAAGAGTAAAACGGATGTGGAAGAGGAAATTAAAATAGTAATTGTTGTAAAGTGTGGGAAGAAGAGAAAGAGCGAGATGGGATTTATCAGCTGCCAGAGTGTGTCTGCTGTGTTCATCCATAAGGACGAATTCACATTAGATTAAACTGACATGCTGCTGATATTATTGGCCTTTTATTAAAAGTCATACATCAGCAGTGGAAGTCGTATCCCCTGCGATTCTGTCGATAACAGACACTGAAATATTCAAGTTTCATTTCCTCTGAGGGTTTTAACTTTTAAACGTTTGGATATGTTGAGTGTTAAAGAGGATTTAAAGATTTTAAAACGGGACCGAAGCTCCAGAGAAAAAGCAAGTGTCAACATTCAAGGTCTCTCATCTCACGTGGGATATGAAGAGAGGAGGAAGTTTACAAACCACGTGTCGACCTTGAGGTGACACAAGAGAAAAAGACAGAGAATGAATAAAGTCATGAGGGTTCATCTCCTGGGAACCACAAATGACTCTCCACAAAATAAGCTTAAATACCCTGAGTAGAAAGTGACCTCGATATTTATATTCTGGAAGAGGTTCGGGATCAGTATCTTTAGTTACATCTTGTTCAAACCAGGCGGTAAACTAGAGTTCATACTTCCACCAAGACCCAACTGTCTCCTTATGAAGCCACAACTGAATTTACAGATCACGTGAAAACCTTATAAATATCAACCCAACATTTTTTCATTTCATTTTTTCTCCTATGGGAGAAAGCAGATGGGACATGGTCCAACCTCACCTACGTCTGTCGTAAACAAACCTTTTGCAGCTCTTTATCTAACGATCTGTCAGTTATGTTCAGCAGAGTGCGGAGACTTGCAGAAATCTTGAATGAAGTCGGACCCACCGGCGTCTTGTCACGGAAACTTGAGGCTGCTGCGACACCCCGCCATGATGTTGTGAAAGCATTGAACCGTCGTCTGCGTTCGGCTCCGTGGACTGTTTTTATTTTTATTCTTCACTTTCTGAAAGTTTCGAGCGGAAAGTTCAGAAAATGGAGGTTTCACTTTGTCCTTGATTCGTTTCACAGCATCGATGCCTTCTCTCAGACAGACAGCTGCTGAGAGAAAAAAACTTTTGAAATAAAAAAATGTTATAAGAGTAATCAAGTGTGTGTGTGTGTGTGTGTGAGAGTGTGTGTGTGTGTGTCTCTGTGTGTGGTCAGTCGATTCACAACTATCATTTCATAATGTTGAGAAAAATGACCTCCGCTGCTTCGACTCTTGTCAATCAATATCTGTCTCATTATATCCATTACAGCACAAATTGTGTGTGTGTGTGTGCGCGCGTGTGTGTGTGCCTCCCGTTGTTTCCTCCATCGACACGTCAGTGCCGGAGGAGATGGATGACCCAGCAAGAGAGAGAGATGGATGGACGAACAACTGAGGAGCAACCTATCAGTCGATGCCCAGAGCAGAGAGACAGAGAGGAGACGGTGACCTGATCTGAGGTCAGTGAACGAGTCTGACCTGATCAACCTCCTGCTGCTGCTTCGTATGTGAAATATATGATATGTGACACTGTTTCACAGAGTTCATGTCTGAGGCAAATTTACAAACAGTTTAAATTCATGAGTTCTGTGGGAGGAGCTGAAGTATCAGGAGATTCAGACCTGCAGGTTCTCTGGTGCTGACGCTGCACGATCGTTCACATCCATAAATTCTGCTCAGTGCCGTTGAGAGACCCTGAGTTTAACCAGGCCTCTGCTAATCACAGAACATCAATTTACAGCTGTGACGATGCCTCGTTCCTTAAATACGTCCTGCAGTAAGAGACGAGGGGGGGGGGGGGGGGGGGTGAGAAAATACGACCAGATAAGAGAAAGGACTGTTCGTCGTCCTTCAGTTGTTCATTTCACCGAACATTAAAACCACTGCAAGCCATTTATTCTGATCTGAGTCTGAACAAGCTGTCTCTACTTCCTGTTATTGGTCCGAAAGTCCGAACTATCCAGAAGTGTTTTCACTCTGGAAACGAGCAGAGCCATGTTTCAGTCTGAACCAAACAAGATGTGAAAGAGTCCTGAAGCAGCAGGTTTCTGGTTCAACCCCTCCACCGGCCGGAACTATAAGTAACTGTAATGATAGTAATAATAAAAACTTTATCCATAAAACATCTTAACAACAGCCAATTGCAGTCAAAAGTTATGTCATAAGAAAAGAGAAGAACAAAGTGATCGTACAAATCCGATAATCATCAGCTGTTAATGCTGCTCTGACTGTGTGGGGGAGGGTCATTGTTAGAAAGTGACGATGACTCATGAAGAAGAAAAGGTGACAGATCAGTGTTTCTGTGACGAAGACAAAAAACAGAATCACACCCTGACTTGATTATTCTGTGTCACTGTGACATTACAGCCTCACCGGCGTCAGTTCATTTTAATTAAAGATAACAGGAAACCAGACAACAGGTTATTATCACATGTATTGTGACAGAGGGAGAGAGAGCTGGAGGCAAGGTGATGTGGACGGGAGAGGAGGGTGAGAATGATGATGTCTCCGGGGTGAGGAGGACGGGTGGAGACGGAGGTTAAAACAGGAACTCGGCAGGGAAGTGGAATAAACTGACTTGGCTCGGAGCGGCGATGATGTCATCACTCCAGGTTTCCTCCCGGCTCAGTAACAACAACAACAACAACACTCGCAGAACTAACGACGACCTTCACTCCCCCGTGTTTCAGACAGAACCTGCTGCATTTGGTTTTCACAGTGTGTTAATGAGGATGGACCATGTGACAACTTCTCAAAAGTCAAGTCAAATCCTCTGGATCGCCCCCTGGTGGCTGGCTGCAGTATAAATCATAAACATCCTCCATGTTAGCGTATGGGACCCGGACCAAAGTAAAAAAAAAAAAGGAAGTAGACGTTAAATAAATGTTTGTCGAAGATGGTTTCTGTCATTTTAGTAAGTTCTTATCTCACCGATGTCTCATTTAGTTTTTCGCCTGAAGCATATCCTCCGTGACAAACCTCCTGATCTGTTCGTTTTCTACTCGTTTCCTCTCTCCCGTTCTTTTTAATATTTACATAGTGGAGTATTCCTCCACTACACTGCATCATAAATCATCTGACGACACCGACCACATTCATCTCAACGCCTTATTGTCGGCCTCCATCAAGTCTGTGCCAACGTTAAACACTTGTACTCGGCTGCGTTACATCCTGTCAGTCACATGGCGCCTCTTCATCCTTTTCCTTTTATCTCGAGCTGAAGTGACCAAAGTTTGAGCGCACGCACGTGGACTCTGAGTCAACCTGCCACTTGAGCTGATGGAGTTTCCACTCCATTTGCCAGAAGTCAAACTGCCACAGCTATCAGCGTGTTTACAGCAGCGGATTCACCGGTTCGTCTTGAAGTTCACCTCCAGAGTATCCTCGACCCACGTCGTCACAGAGCGGCCCCTCTCAGGATTTCAGCTCCACCGGGGTTTGAAGTGTTATTCCCTCTGCACGGAGGCGTCAATGAAACCTTTTATAACGGTGAAGCTACTCAGCCGTGAAGTTTGAGATCTCTTTGGTCTCAATGTTGTAGAATTTCATGTCATTTCATTTATTGGAGTTTTAGTTTTCATTCTAACGTCACCCGGCTGCTTCCACTGCTGGAGCTTGGGTCAGTTTCTCTGAAATATTATGCTTGTCATAAAGTGTTAAAAGTATAATAAGTTAACTGTGGCACTTAACTGCAAATTTAAAATTTAAAACCCAGATGTTTCAAATATTTTGATATTTAATCACATTAAATTGTACGAAACAAAATAAAAATGAATCTGTTCTTATATTCAGAAGGATTTTTTTTTTATGAAAAACACTCTCTGTTGCTTCATTTTGTATTCATCCATTAATCTATGAATATATAAATGAACCCTCCTCTATCTCCACCCCCCTCCGTCTACTCTGTTCATCAAACACACAAACCTCGGCTCGTTTTCTATTTGACTTCTTAAACTAATAATTTGTTGCTTCTCCTTGTGATGCTACAACCACACAAGGTTTCTCAGAGGTTTTAAAACTCATCATGGACACGTTAACAAAGTAAAACACAGGATTTTCATTGGTGGGAGGTTTATAACAATTTAAAACGTGTTCCACAGTATTTCCCCTGCCCCCACCTGAGCTGAGCTTCATCTGAAAACCACAGAGAATCACTTTCACTCATTGAAACTGAAAACACTGCAGCAGCTTCTAAACCGTCTGTGCAATCAGAATATTGAGTTTCTGCCCCCTCGGGGGAATCTGTCAAACTCCCGCTGAGTCGCGGCTCAGTGACACGTTGTTTCTTTGCTTAACGACAGAGGCTTCGCTGCGTTCCCCAGGATTTACTGTCAGTCACGTTCAACTGGATTCTACTGCCGATCAGTGGAAACTTTAGTTTCTCCTCATTTTTGCTTCTTGTTCTCTCTCTCACAGGTTGTTTCAGGTTATTAACTCTACAGTGTTGAGTTTTCCTTTATGTAAAAACATACAGTATATTGCTGCCTTAGTTTTGATAATTGTAAAATCCCTTTTCCTTTTTATTGCTGCACGGTCCATAAATTTGAATATTTTTAAACTCATGTTCCTCTTGAATTTAAATGAGGCTCAGTGGGTTTGAACAGAAGCTGCTGCCTGTAGCTGCTGATTCTTTAAATTAGAGAACATAGATAGAGATCGTTATTGAAACTGGAGCTTTCTGCTGGTTCAGTGTCTGGGACTCACATGGGGCGGATCCTGTATGTTTGTATTTTCGTCTCAATCGTCATCATCAGAGCCAAGTAGAACGACACATGTCACATTGAAGCGTACTCAGCAACAGGGTCGATTTAACGTGAATAAGCTCCATAGCGTTGCTTTAACATGTCACAGGGTCGATGCCGCTGCACCTACGGGGATCCGCCTCTGTGACGATATAACTTTGTCCTGATTGGCTGAAGGCATCACCGACATGCATGAGAAATCTGCGATTTTATTTCGGGTTACAGTTTTACTCCACTCCTCCGGCTTGACTCGGTAGTTCTCTGCAGTTTGTTCCAGGAGTTATTGAACTGTGACGCTTGCAGAGATGGAAGTGGGCCCCAGGGGACACGATTTCCTCCACACCCCACTGCTGAAGCAGGTCAAGTGAAGCCCCGACTTCAACAAACTGGCAAGGATTGTTTGAACAGTTACACTCTCCACTGACTGAAGACAACCCACACCCAACCCCCCGGTACGAACATGTAGACCCCCGCAGACCAGCCGCCTCCTTTCATGAGACGTAGGAGGCAAAGAGGAGCCCCTGGAGGCCGAGATCTGGAGGAGAGGGCGAGGAAGCCTTTGACTAGAAGAATATATATATTCATCATCAGGGCAAAAAAATATGAAGCACCTCTGGGGACCTCCTGCTCCTGGATCTCCTGCTACTCGTCCTGGATTCAGTCTCCCAGTTTGATTTAGAAGGGTTAACGTGTAAATCCTTCAGACCCGAGACCTAAAACGTGTAATTAAATCCAGAACCACAGGAACATGGACCTGAGAATGATTTGTTAATTACATCACATGCAGCTTTCAGCTTCCCCTTAAAGTTTTAATTTCAGTGCCCGGTGTCACTGCAGGGTTTCACCAGCTGAGGCAGCTGCGGGTTGGCACAGTCCCCGATGATGTGCACGCATTGGGTAAGATGGAAAGCTCCTTCATCGTCCCAGCTGTCATGGTGACCCTCACTGAGGGGACAGAACTGCCCCTCGCTGCCAAAAGAGTGACAGAGTAGAAAACGGATTGATCACGTGGAACCCGTCCACGGCACAAACAGAACCAGGGTTGAGTTCAGCCAGAACAAAACAATTCATCAACTTTATCGAAACTATATCAAACCCCAAAATACTCCAAGTATTGAGTCCATCTGATTCTACAGAATCTGCCACATTCAGTCCCTTTCTCATCAGGTCTCTATTTTTATAATTCAAACTAACACCATGTAACTTTTCCTGATCACCAGCGCCCGGTGCAGTGAACACTCCAGTCATCCTTGGCATTCTTCCGGAAGAAATCTCAGAGGTACGTGTTAAATACTTCAAAATATACTTGATGCTACATGCACTCTTAAGAACGTCCAAATCAAGTGAAGGCAGAGTTTGTGGAAAACATCAAATACAAAAAATTCAAAAGTTCACATTAAATAGCTTCGCTGCTGTGATTATTTTCCAGGAATGAAGACCTGACCACCTTATTTTTCCGATCACGGCCTCCTTTGATTTCCATCCTTCACTTCTGTTATGTAAGTACACTTTTTTTTTCAGTTTATCTCTTCGACGGAGTCCAGCTGCTCGATATCTGCAAAGCAACAGGACTGTGAGGAACCTGAAACTTTAAACACCTTAAACCAAGAGTCAGAGAGTTTTGACTGTTGAAGCTTCGGCAGCAGCCTCCAGATGCAGACGTAAAACAGACAGATGTGTTGGAATAAAGCAAATTATCTTTGAAGCTTCACTGGCAGCTGTCACTTTCACACATTCATGTTTTCCATACATCTGGATAAATGCTATGTGGTTGTAGAGTAGAGTGTAGAGTACACGCAGTACACGTCTTGGGTGTCGAGTTTGTGGTGAGTTTGCATCGTGATAAATCGTTCCTTGAGTCTGGGTGTCAGGCCTGTGTAGTTGTAGCTGTGTACTTGATTTAGAATTTAGTTTAATTTTGTTCCTATAAAGTGTGGTCTCTCTTCTAAATCCACTGAGCGTCACTGGCAGCTCCTGTAAATGTACCAGACTCTTTTTTTATCTGTGTTTGACGGATATTTACATTACACAAGGAGATGTGACGTGACGGGATGAGAGCGAAACACAAAGCTTCTCTATTTTAGCCACAGAGATACATCAGGTATGAGCTGCCTGATGTACTGATATCACAAACTAAACACTCCCATGAGACTGATGTTTAGTTTGCAGCGTCTGATTCAGGGAAATGACACTGGGAGGAGTGGATGTGTTTAACCAGCGCAGACACAGCGTGTGAGGTATTTGGGTCGATGACATTTCCTCCCTGTCAGTGGAATGTGATAAAGTCGCAGGTCTGAAGTTGTGTTTTTGTCTCCGGGAAAGGGTGTTTATTGATGTCGCTGCCTGTTATCTCAGAGTCGACCTGAGGAGCCTTCTTCAGCAGCACTGATGCGTTCAGGGGAATATGTCGTCCTGGCAGCAGCAGCCGTCACACGAGTCTCATCTCTCACTCTCTGTCTTCCTCCGTTAAAAATCGATTTCCTCCTTGATGCTCCTCGAACATGAAGATGTGAAGATTCATCCACGTCACAGTGTCAGGAGTTGTACATGTGCTCATATAGATAACAGGAACTGCCAAGGTTAAGCTAGTTTATTCTCTGTGGATGGTGCCCAGACTACAAGCATGCACTGACGCTTTTAAAGTCAACGCTCTGCAATATGTTCCGAACCACTAGTGGGCGTACACTGACAATAATCTGTGGATAAAGACACAACAAGCGAAGGAAAGTAGGTTTTCTTGCAACGGTAGTCAACACATCCAAACATTGCATTTGTGTGCAGGAGTTTCCCAAAATATTCGTACATTTTTCCGGGAATGATGCTCAGGTGAGATTTTTTTATTCCTCTGTGCCAGCGACACCTAGTGGCCGGAGGCATTAAGTTTTTGGGTTGTGAGTTCTCAGTCCCGTTCTTGTTAACGCAATATCTCACGAATACCTCGAGGGAATTTCTCCTAATTTTGTACAAACGTTCAGTAAGACTCCAGAATCATAAGAAGTCACGTAGACTCACAGATGAACTGATTAGATTTCAGTGGCCCAGGGTCAAAGGTCACGGTCACCTCATATTATTGTGAATGTAATGCCAGCAACAGCTGGAGGGTCTGAAACTGCCCTGGTCGGTTGAGGCGCACAAACGCATGGCAGTGATTATAGTCCCTTTATATTTCTACTATAAAAACTAAATCATGTGTAGGATTGTTGGGCCTTGGCGGAGGGATACGCTTCCCTGAGTGATATTCTAGTTCACTGGTGAAATAGCCCATCAAACGAGTATTTTGCAGGGGTTTCTGGGTAGCAGCTACTTTTCTATCTCTCCTGGATTTAAGATTGAAGAAACTTCCTCCCACTCGACAGCTCTCAGTCGATGTGACCTTGACACAGCCAGACAAACAGGATGCGACAGCGGAGGCCAGTTCCCAGAAGCCAGTCTCTCCGTCGGGGCTTCAGGCCCTTTTACCTCGATAAGCAAAGGTAAACAGCGAGAAAGTGAAAACCACACCAGGTGACAAACTTCCACTGAGTCCTCGAAGGTTCCAGCGTCGCTGGAACCTTCGAGGACTCGACCAAAATAGAACCGTCGAGCTGCAGAGACGGTTAATAAGGCAACAGCAGAACATCACAAAAAGACAACACATCAGTGACGACTATCTCTCATCTGCTACCACACACACACACACACACAAATAATTAAAGAGGACACACTTTCAATGAAACAGAGACTCACAACAGACACACAAACATCTCCCAAAGTCCCAGACTGCGACAAGACAGCGTCTCATCCAATCGTGAGATAGATATAAGCTTTTTATCTGCTTCATTTAGTTTCACACACACACAGACGCACACAGACGCACACACAGACACAAACACACACAGCTACAGGATCTCATGTTGGAAAAAGACCAGCTGGAGCTCAGGTAAATAGAGGATGCTTTTATGAATACGTCATAATAACAGCTTCAAATGATCGAAAGAGTTGGACATCAGGATAATGAGGCAGTTCATCCCCCATAATGCTTAGGGAAGCAGCACGTGGAGTGCTGATACGTGGAAGAAAGGCGTTGGGGCTCAGCTGTAAGAACCTTGGATATCTTTGTGTGTTCTGATAATTAAATAGACCCGAAATAGAATATTTTCAAAACTTTTTTAATGCGTATTTTTCTTTTCTTCTTCATTAAGTCGCAAACTGGACACAGCAGAAGCGTGTGTTTAAAACGTGCGTGACACAGTCGTACGCAGCGTCGCTGTGTGATCATCTCATCCTGTCATTACCAGCTTTCATCTGCCCCGCTCGCGACGAGCCTCAGAATCACACGGCGTTTGATATGCGAAGCTTCAAGCTGTTAAAACCTCTAATCAATTATTGACAAAAAGAGAGAAAGGGAGTTTGATCAATCTCAGCCACTCACACGTATCAGCTGATCCGTTGTCAAGACCTTTAAGAATTAATGTCGAAGCATTGAAGTTTTTTGAGCATTAAGAAATAACAGTATCTCCTTTATGATTATGTCAGTTTAAACCCACAGAAAGAAACTCCTTCTCTCCCCCGCGGCTCCTTCTCTCCCTCTCTTATCATTAGCTTCTCCTCATGTGAACGATTCGAGGGAGTGTTTTGAATTTAATGAAAAGAATAAATTGAATGTGTGAGCTTCGGCTCTGCAGCCAGAAGTAGGTGGGTCAGGGTGGACTGTGACGGGATTTAAAAGCCGCTGTGGGCTCGCTGCTTGTTGTTGGATGGTTTGAAACGTTCCAGTGAAGATGTTTCCTCCCACAAAGACCCGATCACCTGCTGGTGTCTCCACCTCTGGGTTTTATTCCTCTGCATGAAGCTGTACAGAGCTCAGGCTGCTAAACGTCCTCCTCACCCGATGAACAAACTTCTCTTTGTTCAATTCATGTCTCAAGAAGCAGCTTTTTACGATGCTTCAGGATTTTCAGGGTTATTCTGATGTATTTTTATGGTTCATCTCATTTCTGGAGTGTTGATTTATTCCAGGTCTGTTAACCAATATATAGTTTTAGTGTGAAAAGATCCTTGAATTGGTCCTTGACTCCTTCACAAGAAAGTAAAGACAGTATTAAAAACAGCAGCATGAGTCATGAGAATATCAGGATGTAATTAAAGCTTTCCTCTGGAACACTGATCCCTCGGGGGGAATTTAAAGACATCTAAAGAATCTCAATCATGACAGAGAAAGATCCTCCTGAAGAACTGTCCTGAGTTTTTTAATCTTCTCTCTGATGATGTTAATTCATTTGTTTAATTCAGTCACACTCTTACATTTGTTGTTTTATTCCGCTTAGAGCTGAAACTCTCTTTTGATATTTAAATTGTCAAATTCTTCTGCGAAGTTCATGTCATTCCTGAATTATTCCGGCCTCATGTCATCCTTCAAATGTTGTGCAGATATATTTCAGACGTGTTTTGAGGACATTCCTGAGATAACACATTTTCCCAGACATGTCATGTCTGTTATTCAAACATTTTCTTCATGACTTTACATTTCCAGAGTCGTCCTCTTGGAAAAAATTTTAAAACCTCTCCTGGATCATATATGAGTCGACTCCTCCTGCGACTTGTGCGTCTGTTTTTATTTGTGTGTACTAAGCAGAAGGGAAACGGTTTGAATTATGTTCCAATTTCAGTTTGATTTTCCCTCTGAGTTGCAGCCTGCTGGCGTCTGATGTGACAGTGAAATAGCTGCACATTATTTAATATCTCGGGCAGCTGCTTCCCTCCACACCGCTCTGTCGTCTCCAGTCCCATCAAACTGCTCAGGAAAAAAAACGACCGGAGCCATAAAGCAGAGGGAAACATGAGCCGCGTCGTCAATAAACGCTCTGCATGATTTCCCCCAGACGCTGAGCAGCGAATCAGTGAAACCGCTCATTTCTATGGTAATTGTGAGACATTTGTTTCTGAGGTTACAATGGACCATTTTCTGTCAGCGTTTACATTTCCCTGACTGTTTCACATGCAGGGAATCAGCTTCGCAGGAAACCAAACACTCGTCGCCTCGTTCACATCAAACCTGACCTGAATGTGACACATTTAGCCGCAGCACTAGAGTTTGAACCTCCGACTGTTTATAAAAACAGACGTCGACTCAGAGTCCAGGAAGGGAAGCCAATGCAGAAGTGTCAGAAACCTGTGTTCTGTGTAATGAGCAGCTGAGGGCGACTCCACTGGTTGTTTCTATAGAAGTCTTTTTAGAAAATGACTTTACACTTGATTTATAACGTCAGTAAACATCTTCTCGAGGAGTTTAAAGGAGACCTACACAGCTGTTCCACCTTGAATTTTCCCACTTGTATTATATTTACTTGCTTTGTCATTTAATAGATGTTTTTTTAGTGTAGAACTGGTGTGTTGTTTGAATTATATTCCAATATTTTTTCTATATTTGGAGTTTTAATACCTTTTTATTGATTACTTTTTGGAGGATGGGGAGTTTTATTTTTTTTCCACAGTTTTTCACTTGTTAGCCGATGATGACGTCATTTACATACTCGCAGTGACATATTTTCACTCTCCTCATGCTCCTCACTGCAGCAGCGATGATGAGGGTGATGATAACCTTCCTCATGTTACAGTTTCCCACCAGCTGATGTCAGGGTGTGATCTGATTCTATCATCCGGCCTCATCACACCCGATTCACACCCACGGTTTGGTGTCGAGTCACTTTCACCGTTTCCGTCCAGACTCTGTGGTTAAAAAAAACCTCAGCGACGTTTTGAAGCTTCAGGATGAAAATAATTAGCGGCTGACGACCTGGGAACCTTTATCTGACATTATCTTCATGGCATTTCTTCGTTATTAGGAACCGGATAAACAGGAAGCCCAGCGGGAGACAGATGAGGGATGACACATGACAAAGGTCATGGCAAAGGTCACATGTTGGACTCGAACCGTTGACGTCAGGGCCTCGGCGACCTGTGCCTCCACATGACCCGACAGCCTGTTAAAACACGGGAAGACGACTCTGAGAGAAAAACTTCTTCCTTTTTCTGTCGGGCATCTTCGTCATAACCTTTGCTGAGTAAACCTTCAGCTGATTGGCTGCAGAGATATCAGTGAGGGAAAATGTCACAGTGTAATAAAAGGTGCGTCGGTGGATCTTTTATTTATGCCTTTGTTTACTCGAGAGGAAGTTGCCTCTTTTCATGTGCCCACCACCGCCTCGTCTTCATCAAGACCTTCCTCCTGTTTCTGTTTGAGAGACTCCAGATGTGACTCGTAGCTCCGAGCAGACGTGACCTCTGGTGAATGAGTCGCTCTGCAGCAGTGAATCTAAAACGTCTCAAGAACAGTTCAACCGATCACATTCAGGCATTTCAGGTGTTTTACTGGAGCTGTTTACATTCTAACTGATCAGACACATGATGTGTGTGTGTGTGTGCGTGATTAAACTCTAAGTCCTTCGCATTCCCTCTTCAAACACTCCATACATTTCCTGTGTGTTTGCTTGTGCATTAATCTGCTGTGTGATGTGAGTCATGACTGTTAATGCTCCATTGTTTGTGTGTGTGTGTGTGTGTGTGTGTGTGTGTGCGCGTGCGTGCGTGCGTGTGTGTGACACCCATCATCTCAGACATTAGCAACAGAGTGTTGACACAGATGACAGTTTGATGCCGTGGCATCCTTGTGTGTGACATGGGTGGATTCTGCAGGACACACAGACACACACAGTGTGTTTTCTGTCGCTGCACGTTCTGATGCATATTCATCAGCACAACTTGAATCTTGAATATTAATGAGGTTGTAAACGCTCATACATTTTAATTCAGTTATATATGATCGGTTGGACTCATTGTTACACGACTGTAAACATCTTCGTGTGTGTAGAATATATAAAGACGATCAGTGCAGTGGTGATCGTGACGTGGAGCTGTGGTATCGTGGCTCAACTCGTACACGCTCTCGACCGATCACAAGTCAGTCTCAGCTGTCAATCAATGATTATCAAACAACTAATTAAAACCAAACATCAGAATCATTGATCGTGGAGCTGGAAACACAACATCTCATATTTTCAGGTGATTAAACACTTGAGAAACAATGCTACCAATATTATTTTCTACCTTTACCACAGCAGCGGAGTTAATTAACGCCACAATATGTTGTCCATACCCCCACGTTACCCAGCCTTCATCCTGTGACTGATAAGAACGTACAGTAAAGACGATCTGTAGAGGACGTCCTCGGCAGCATCTCTAATCGTTATTTAACTCCCTCAGTCAACATGACGGAGCATGCAGGCCCGTTACTGAAGAACCGACCCCCCACACCCCGACGCTCTCCGCTGCTCCTGACAGATGAACCCAGACTCCTAATCCTCGGGATGCTCCAGTGAAGCAGCACATTACAGCGTCTGGCAAAACTCGATGACGGCAAGATGAGAAAACAAGTTATTGATCCAAAACAAGGAGAAGAGTCTGTAAAGCTCAGGACACACGAACAAGGAAGATTCATACCAGTCTTGAAAAAGATTCTTAAAATAAACTGTAACCAAGAAAATAAAAAACAGTGAATCAGGTCTAAGATGAAGCAGTAAAACCACTGAGATGTTCAGTGAAATATGGTTACGAGTTTGTAAACGCTGTGGTTTTCATTTTAATTTGAAAACTCCGGGGTTGTGTTTTAGTCTGGACGAACAGTAAACGATGACACAGACGCCTGCGTTCTCTTCCTGATTGGTTCTTATCAGTCACATGACTTGACTACCGGCGGTGAATACAAAGCGTTGCTAACACTTCCTGTCAGTAACAATCCCACCTCGTCGTCGCTCCAAGAAAATAAATGCCCTGCTCTTCCTTTTCATTATTTTCTGTAACTGCAGATTAGACAATCTACTTCCTGTTTACACCACATGACCAGTGTACGCGGCCATGTGGGGTTATCATCTCTGTGATCTCATCTTAAAATAGAACCAGTCATAGAAACATGTCAGTGTGGACGTAGCCTTCGGGTCAGCTGCGAGAGAAGCTTGTTCACGGTTATGGTAAATGATTTTGTAGTTATTCGATCTTGCTTTGTGTGTGATGCACTCTGGGACTCGTGTCTGGATAATTAAACTTTGTGCTTTAGTTACCGATCTAAAACATGCAAACATGGCGGTAGAAGACCAGACGTTCTACCTATTCATCCTGTTCTGTACGAGTCGTCTCTCTGTAATGAGTTGAATGTGCTCTCTTTAGGCTCTTTGAGAGAGGATAATGGGACTAAAGACCTCGGCCCCTCCCCGAAGGCTTGTATGCCGCTGATGGGAAACCATCACCACAGGCCGATTTATTGGCTTTTAACCTACAAATTGCCTCCTCTGTTTTCTCTGCAGTAATGGCTGATGGGAGGATTTCACTCACCGATGGCAAGTCTAATAAACCCAACGACTTCAGTTCACCCGCGAGTCGAGGCTAAATATACGACTTTCCATAATGTTGCTGAAATATACTCTTTAACCTGTGCATTCTGCTGCCAGTCTGAGTGAGGGGTGTAATGTTAGGCTATGTCTTGTGATGGAGCTGCAGCCTTGAAGCGTGAATCATTACTGGTCCGTCAGGAAAAAGAAGAAAATACAAACTATTTTCGTCCTCGCTTCATTAAGCTCAAGGCTGTATAAACTCGTCCCCATTTGTTCTCGCAGTATCGGTGTCGCCTCGATATTTTTATGTCTAATTATCTTCTGAGGTCTTCTGGGGGTGACATTTCTGCAGCAGGATGCTTCAGCTCTGTTTGCTGATGACTGTCGCTTCCATCGTGATGCATCACTTTGTTTGACGATGTTGAGCTTTTACTCCACAGGGAAACAATCGTTCCCTCGTATTTACACATTTATTGAGGCGCTCCTCAATTATCTCCATCAAAAACAGCAAATGCCTGAATTTGTGGTTTGTTTGACACACGCACCACTCAGTCACATATTTAAGCATCTTAGCTCAAAGCACTGCCGGTATACACAACTGACAGGTGTTGAAGGTATTTGTGATAGACTGAACGATTGGGTCTAATTAAAGATAATAAGCTGGCAGCTTTATAAACTAGAGCCGTGCTAGCAGCTGTATGAGGCTGGAATCCCATTGGTGCCTTCAGCTCAATGCTAACGTCACCATCCTTACATGTGAAGAAGACAATGTTCACAGGATTTTTAGCAGGTCCATACTTTACCATGGTGAAAATTCTTTGTCCACTAGTTTATTCCACAAACACTGAAACGTACGCTGTGCTGCCATTTTAAATATTGATTCAAGGAGTTCAGAAAGCTACAGTGACCTTCAGATGAAGTAGAAAACCAGGCGAACACTTGAGTTGACAACTCCTGTGGATCAATGTGTGATATGAAGCAGGACAGGTCTGACATAAAGTGTTCACGCATGGCGAGCTCTTCCTCCATAAATAAAGGTTTGATATGAAAGTGGAGTCTGCAGTGGACGGATAGATCACCAAGTATCAGGCTGCAGCAGCAGTGCGCCTCGGATTCATTCCCAGACTTTGTCCCTTAAGACATGAGGACAAGTTGTGAATGCAAATCTGGAAAAAAAAAGAAATAAAGTGATAGTGAGTGTAGAGGGAAACTTTAAGGTTTCATTTACTTGAATTTAAGACTCTCAATTTTGGTACGAGAGATTATTTGGACTCAAGGATGAACTGATTGGAACGCACCATCATCAGCGACGTCAGTGCTCAAGGACACTTCGGCACCTCTGCTCTTCATGCCCTCATTTGCACTTCTTTCACCAGAAAACATCTTCAACACTAAGGCGGACAGTCGCTGTTCTCTTCATAATTATCTTAATCAAATTAATTTCTTTTCACTGACGTTTTCAGACATTCTTTTTTTCAAACATCCCGTTTTCAGACATTCCTGTTTTGACAAGACTGCAAATATTTTATTTACTTAAAGTAAAAAGGTTTGATTGACCAGTCTTCATGTCTCTGATAAGTTTGGTTTGATGCTATAAAAACGGGCTGAGACGTCGTGATGACGTCTGTACAGTTTTTATAAACTTTTGTTTTTAAATGGCAACATAGATGTTTGTCAGTTTCCGTTTCAGAGAAAACAGCTTGAAGAGTAATTCTTAGTTGTTTAACAATTCACAGAATAAAAAACAATGGTGCATTCATCACCCACAGTTGCTATGGTTACCGTGTGTGGAAATACATGCTCACAGTTCCAGGTATATTTTTTTTTTCTCCGGAGGAGGATATGATTTCTCTCCATAATCCTCTTATATAATTTATAAATGCCATTCCTTTGCTTTATTAACTTTATTCAGTCAAATTTACATAAAATAAAATATGTAAAAAAAACATTTCCTCGAAACCTTGAAAACAAGATCTGTTTATATTAAAGCTGCCAGACACTTCAGTAAAAACTGTGTTAAATATTTTACTTCTTGAAATATTAAAATACAGAATTAAAACCACTCAGAGAAAAAAATTTGCTCCAGAAGATATTTATTCTTTGTTTCCACAGTTTTATCAAACTTACTTTTAAAACTCATTTTCATTCTCCTTACTGTCGTCGACGATGTGGTTTAATAAACTCATGTTATGTAATGAGAAAAATAATGAAGTCGGGTGGAGGCGATTGTTTGTGTCATCGCGCTGCTGCAGAAGTTTTAATTACGGTATATTTACAACAAACAGCTTTCAGGAAAAACTGAAACTAATGAATTCTTGTTTTGTACGTTTGTTTATTGCTTCGACAAGTTTAAAGAGTAAATGTGGTGAAGTTTGAGGAAACGTGAGAAAAAGCTCCGTCAAACTTCAGCACACAGACGTGATGAACACATTGTTAGTTTCAGTGTGAGCTGCTCTTTGTGGAGACGTCAGTGTTTGTCCTTGATGCACATTCATACATCTGTCAAGATGTTAGAGAAGCCTCGTGGTCGTCAGTGAAGCGTCTCGTTTCTGGGGTAATTTGACTCTCGTCTTCTGCTTCACACCAACATTACTCTTCATAACTTGTCCTGATGGTGAAAGTTTGTTCCATGGACTGTAGATAGAAATGGACAAAGACTGTGCAGAAAGTGAAGCCAATGTGGAAGTGCCTAAATGTTCATTTAGTAAATTATGATCCATTTAGAGTCAAATAGAACATAAAGCACCATATGTATTGGGGGGGTGGATACCACAGAGTGATTGACAGCTAGTAACTTCCAATTGGCGCTGGACAAAATGTCAAAACTCTTTCACGTAATTCTTTGACAAGAATTTGGGCGAACATACATGAGGACAACCTGAAAACCTAAATACGTCATTCCCCTGAGAATCTTCACGTTTTTATCTTTTCTTCGGTCTCCCTCCGATCCAGCGTCTAATTCGGCACCTTTAGCCGAGCGGCCGACCTGCTACGTCTTCATCACTCCTCCTCATTATCCCCCGCTTTCATCCTAAGTGGGTGATTTTCCTGCTGCGCTGATAACGTCGATGAGATCATTGCTCTTTCCACCTGGTCGTGGTCTCACTGGTGTCAGAGCACGAGTGCGATCGATGGAGTTGGTTGATCTATGGACGAATCAATAGTCCTGCCCATTATGGAGGAGACGGGGAAGGGGGGAGATTTATAGGCAGAGAGAGAGGGAGGGGGTGTCGGAGATTTCAGTTCGAGGGGTGCTTATATTTGACCTGTTTCACAGAAGATGAAGAAGAACTCATTTAGTCACGTTTCCTGACAGATTTGAATGACCTTGAATTATTTTTCACATTCAGTCGTATTTTCAATAAAGTTAAATTCATTGCAGTTTTATTTGTATAGCGCTAAATTACGAAACTTTTCAGTTTGAGTCACTTTGTCTGTAAAACCTTGACAAACACAGAGACTGGTTTTGTGTTTAAAAAGAGCAGAGGTCAGAATTAAAACCGTCTGTCGACCCTCAAGGTGAAAAAGTGAAATAAATCCTGGAATAAAACCAAACATTCTTCATTTGTTTTACAGAGTGCAGCATAAAAATTTACATTTTAACGAATTGAAAAGCAATTGAAGACACAGTGAAACTGTGTGTGCGGAGTGAGGAGGAGGCTGCAGCCTTCACACGAACACGAGAAATTGCACCGTCCAACTGTTTTAATTCAGTTTTATTAGAATAAAAAATGAACCAAAACACAAGTTTCCTTTTATATTTAATCTTTTGACAAATTTTCAAACTTTGTCCTGTTAAACCGATGTTTTATTCTAAGCTTGTTCTGATTTTAACTTGCACAGAAAGGGGAAGTGACCTGCTGCTGTTTATCTGACTCCACCCACTCATGGAACACCCACACAACAGATTGTGGCGTTATACGTATATACAACACATGCATTCAACTTTAAATCAGTTTCTCTCACTTTCACTTTTACTTTTACATTAACAATGAATTTATGTATAATTTACGTAATAAATATGGTTCAAAACAAGATGGTTAATTCAGTGGTTTTTAGAAATTGATGATAATTGACCACATCTCATTAAAATAAAATTATATTTAAGAATTTATAATCCATCATAAATTATTTAAATTTATTGATGAATGTGTTTAAACTTTTAGTTTCAACAAATAATTTAATAAAATGGAGAATTATTCTAAATTCAAATCACAACGGACAAAACACTCACAGTGCAATCGATTTTGAATAATATTGATGCGGTAGAAAATATAACCGTATCCTTAATGGTGTGTGTGTGTGTGTGTGTGTGTGTGTGTGTGTGTGTGTAGCAGATTAAAAGATGAAGAGATGGCAGAGCAGCGAGAGGAAGGGCAGAGTGGGATTGTAATCAGACTTGAGTTAATAGGTTTTTATTTAAGTTTTTATCTGGACGCTCTCGTTTCAAGGTTAAAGGAACACGTCGTAGAAATCACAGTTAAAGAGCCGTCACGAGTAATAAACCACGATATAAAGCTTCGTGTGTATTTGTGATGTTTTTTCTTCTCATCTTTATTTAAATGTCAAGTGTGTTAAACTAACGAGGCCGTTACATTTAAATGAGGATGTCACAACGTCTCTGTTTTCAAAGTGTCTGATGTGAATTGAGCTCGATATTATCATAAAAAAATTCAGTTTCTTTCACCAATTTTCCTAAAGTCCTAATACTGATGATTATTTGGAGCTGATGAGACAAAACATCAAGGATTTGGTTATTTGTGAAACTTATTCTAAAGTAGAATTTAACAAGCTGCTGCACATTCCTCATTTTAACATAAGATATTCAACCTCTAATGGGACACAGGGAACATTCTAGAACTATTCTTGTTGTTTTTACTTTCCCATAATATCACAAGTTTTCTTGAAAGAATATTTTTCGTCGTTTTTTTCCGTCCGTTCACTTTAATTGATCGGGACCAGCTCTTGAGCTCCCTCCAGGGCATCTGCTGCCAATGTTGATATGAGGGTGTTAATATGGCGTGGACAGACTGTCCTGATCACAGATGAACTGATGTTCATTTTAGTTTGCTCTCGCCTCGTGTTCCTTCTCTTTTTATTTGTTGCCTCCGGTTTGTGCAGCGTCTGCACTCAACCGGAGACAGACACACTCACCTTGTGTGTTCCAGCTGAACACTGAAGCTGTGGTGGATGTTGTTAGTGTGAAGTGTTTGTTAAGGACTTCACTGTTCGTCATCCCAATAACCTTTTGCTGTGTGTGTGTGTGTGTGTGTGTGTGTGTGTGTGTGTGAAGCCTCTGGGATGTCAAAGCGTTGGATGTGGTGGGGACAACATGTTTTATTCCAGGTGTCTCGTCCTGTTATGTTTCATTCTCTTTGATATCTGCTCCGTCTCGTCATTTTTCATTTGTGTCTTTCCTAAATTATGGAGGAACACACCAGGAAGGACGTCTCTGATTCTTTAGGACACAGAGAGACGAGACAACAACAACAACATGAATTGATTAAACCGTGAGAACATTTATTCATGAGAATGTAAGAAACAGAACATAGTATTGGAAGAATTTCTTAAATTTCACAATATCATCAAATATAAACACTATTGGCGATCGGTGAATGTAAATAAAGATGGACGTGTCAATCCTGTTTTTATATCATCAAATAACGAATTAAAAACCAAACTGATCACAAACATGAAGACTTTTGATGATGCATACAAAGCGTTGCTGACACTTCCTGCAACAGTTCCACCTCGTCGTCGTTCCAAGAAAAGAAATCCCTGCTCTTACTTTTCACCATCGCTATTCCTTGTTCAAAGTATTTTCAATTACCAAGCAACCAACTGCAGAGTACACAATCTACTTCCTGTTTACATTACATGACCAGTGTACGTGAATGGTCATGTGACGTGTGTTTTCAAGTCTGACAGCGTGGACGCTCAGACCAGGAAAAACAACATTTTACGTTTAACTTTAACACTTTGTAATTCGAGTTTAACTGAGCCTTTACGAACTTTATCTCATCGACATCATTTTAGTCTTAATCTTCTTCATCTCCTGCTCGTTATAGTACGAGGCTTCAGTGGCCTCACACACACACACACACACACACACACACACACACACACACACACACACACACACACACACACACACACACACACACACACTGACACACACACCAGTATGTCTAAGTGCCATCATTAGTGCCTGCCTTTACTCTGGTGCTGGTTCACCGTGTCCTCAACCAGCTGTCAAAAACTGAGCTGTGCTGAGTCATGACACCGTGCTGCACACACACACACACACACACACACACACACGGGTGACCTGTGGCGTGTTGTTCTGTAAATGCAAACTGAAAACATGTTGCATAATGATGAGACCTGATGGCAAATTCATTCCGAACTTCACGCTGTGTGTTACATTCAGATGATTAATTAAGTGAAATGACCTTTTCAATTGCTGCACACTCGAGGATCATCGGCCTGATTTCAGGAGCCAATGAGAACGAACTGATCACGAAGTGTCACCAACCGCACGTTGTGTACGTTGTGTTTAAAACGAATCACAAGTGCAGACGGCGTAAATAAGACTTTTGTTTCAGGACAGAAGAAAAGGCAGAATTTGTGGTGTCAGTGTTTGTTTGACATTTCCTGTTGTTTGTGCAAAACCTTACACAAACTAAATATGGTAACGTATAAAAATTGAGTGGGACAATGTCATTTGTCTTCATGACATCACTGGCATCCATAAAGTTTTGACAGACCTGAGTGCAGGCAAATCCTAGTGACAGCAACAAAATATCTGTTGTGCAAGTGCACAGTTTGAGCTCAAACAAAGCTAAGCACAGTAGTTTTGGCACATTGTTTTTGTGGTGAACTCAGAGTCAGAGCTGCCTAACTGGATTATATTTTTCATTAGGTTCCAGGAGTTTGATGGCTTCACTTGCAAAAATAAAAAAACTGCTCATGCTGCACATTTTTATTTCTGCAGCCATCCAGAAAACAACCCGCAGGAGCTAGAGAGAGATGATTTGAGTTTCAAATCATCGTTGACTAATTAACATCTGTGCGATGACACGCTCACAGTTCTCATTATTTTCAGGTCTCAGGTTTAGCGTCTGTAAAACTCCAGAATAGACACATCTGTAGGAGGCAGGATCATGGTGGCAGAGGGGAGGGGCTTAAACACCGGAGGTAAATGACAGGTGAGGCTTGATGTGGGGCAGGAAGAGAGGATGAAAGGATGTGGATCTTCAGAGTCGGAATCAGATCTAATCATTTTCCTTGATTAAAAACAACAACGAGAAACGGGTTCGCTCCTTTAACTGTAACTGATTTATTCACCTTGTCACTAATCATCGTTGTGAAGCTTCTGAAGACAACATAATTTATACTGGGGAGTGTGTGTGTGTGTGTGTGTGTGTGTGTGTGTGTGTGTGCGTGTGTGTGTGTGTGTGTGTGTGTTTCACTGCAATGGGTCTGGAAATTGCTTTTCACATTATCAGGAAAAGGGCGCAGTGTGTACATATGTGTGTGTGTGTGTGTGTGTGTCTGTGTGTGTGTCTATATCCCCTGGAGGGAAAGTCACCCAATGTAATTTGTGAGGTCACGCACCTTTAAAACGAAGCCACACACACAGACATTAAGACATTCATGAGAAAAGCCTTCACCCCCATGAATGCTAATGACGCTTAATCCTGCCCCTCGAGAATCTAGCTGCCATCGTTTTTGTGTGTGTGAGGGCCGATCCCTTTGCTGTACTTGCGGGGACCAAAGAGCTGGATGCCACACGTGTAAAAGACGGTTTTCAGGGAAAAGACTTGGTTGACGGGTGGTGATGTCAGAGTCAGGGCCTGGGAACACACTACGTAACTGACAGGTCCCTACAACGACAGGTGTACTTGTGTGTGTGTGTGTGTGTGTGTGTGTGTGTGAGTGTGTGTGTGTGTGTGTGTGTGTGTGTGTGTGTGTCGTCCTCTCTTCATTGATTTTCCAGCGTGCTTGTATTTGGGAGAAAAGTGAATCAAAGGTGACACCGTGCAATTCAAACTAAATGGAATTGGGGTTTTTTCATTTCGCTTAGTTTTGTTTCTTGATTGTGTTTCTCTTCTGTTTCTTTTCTCTCCACACAAAATAAGAAATTGATTCGTTAGAGATTCCAACATTCTCATCAGTGGAACAAGCCTCTTGAGCTCATTTGAATCAGACTTTAAAAAGTTTCCTGCAAGTTAAGGACAAATTATAATTATATTATATATTATTATATTTTTAATTTTCAACTACAGTTTATGTTCTTGGTTCTTTTTGTTTTTGTCTTTAAAAATTAATTTAATGTATTTCCATGTCTCTGTGAAGCCCTTGAAACATCTGAGTGATGCAGTATAAATGAACATATGGGGACAAATATAATCAACAAGAAATGAAAAGACGACTGCAGGAGGGAGGACATTGAAGGGGGGAGGAGACAGAGGAGAAACCAGAGAGAGGGAGCGGGTGAGGAGGAAGAGCGGAGCAGGAGGCGAGTGTATAAATCATGATTTCTCTTGGTTGCGTAACGGGATTATTTGTGGTGAAGCACAGGCGGTATCAACGAGACTCATGAGGAGCAGAGCTCAGATCGTCTTTGATGCTGAGCGGCTGTGTGATGTTCATACTGTACATTTTATTTCATCAGCCCGTCAACCCACACTCAACAAGTACACGAACTGTACATTCCCAAATACACAGCAGCCTCCCTGCATGTTTCTGTGTGTCAGTAGATTAAAGGACTGCACCACCTGTTGAGACGAGCCAGACTGTGTCTCTTCAGGGAAACGACATGTTGCTTCAGATCAGGAGCCTGAAGCTATTTTCTCATCCAGGATGTAGCAGACGCTCTGGTGTGGGGGGGGGCTTCTTCTTCTTCTTGTTCTTCTTGTTCTTCTTCTTCTTCTTCTTCTTCTTCTTCTTCTTCTTCTTCTTCTTCTGTTCCTTATTGGCGTGTGGCAACCAGCGTCAAGGTGCATTACCGCCATCCACTGGATCTGCCTCTTGACTCAACGCGTCCGACAATGTTGTTATCACTCAGTGGCCTGGGTGGTGTCTTCAGACGCTGATCTGCCAATCACAATGTTTTCTTCCTCTGAATCCATGAGAAAGTTTCAGCTTCCTGAGGTGATTGGATCATAATTCAAAAGTGTGGTGTTGAAAACAGATGGACACACACACGCACGCACGCACGCACGCACGCACGCACACACGCACACACACACACACACACACACACACACACACACACACACACACACACACACACACACACATTAGTGATCCCTTTCATTGCAAAGCACTCCTGGGACTCTGTGCTTTCACTCGCTGCCACAGGGAACATCCACATTTCGTCAAAGTTGCTCATTAGCCAGCTCACACACATAATGATCCCCGGTGCTCAGGGCCAATGACAGACTCTCGGGTTGCCACTCGGTAAATGAGGACCTCTGGCTGTACGAAGAGGGGGGTCTCACACTTTTTGTCCCTGAACGTCAGATTGACGGACAGTGGCGGGACGATGCATGATGACATCACCCTGAAAAACACATGGGGACAGAGGTGTCGCCTCACAGCAGGGCGTGATCTCTTCTATTGTCTGTGGTTCTAAAGCCTGAAAAAGTTTAAGGCTGTTCTGTTAAACTGTCAGTAAAAGTTATTGCGTTTACTTCAGAAGAAGTTTTTAGATTTATTCAAAATCTCATTAAGTTAAACATGGAGGATTCTTCATATGTTACAGCTGATTTATTTAAGAATCAAAAACCCAGGTCAGGTAACTGATGAGAATCCTGGTGTTGAAATCCTGGCACCGATACGTCGCCTCTCGATCGCTCACGGCTCCTCATTAAGAGCCTTTATGTTTTATTCCGAAATGAAGCGACACAGGAGATGGTCGTTCTCAACAGAAGGGGGGATGTGGGGATGGGACGTTCAGGCGGTGGAGGGGTGGAGCCTGGGCAGAGACGTATATAACTTCTGCAATGGAAAGTTCATCGACATCTGACACGCTGCTGTTTCTTCGTAAAAGGTCGAGAAGACTTTAATCTTTCGGTGATACATTTTGTGCTAATTCAAACTTTCCCATAAATGAATTTGAGTCAAAAGTTAATTATTTCCCTCCCACGTGTTGTGGAGTAGAAGTAGAAACTGTTAGTTCTTTGCTGCTCTCCCCACCTTTACTTAACAAACACTGACGACGCTGATGTGGGAAATGAATGCAGCCGTTTGTTTGTAAAAGTCACAGTTGTCACTTACTGTTCTCATTAAAGGTCCCAATTTACAACTAAACTAAGCTAATTAGCTGAAAGGGAAGGTACGACGACGAGGAGCAGTATGACCTTATTAAAAAAGAGACAACGTTGAAATATTAGTGAGATTATATCTGCAGCTCCGCACATGTGTCACATGGTTTGCCTTTAGTCTCTATTCATATTCTAATTACTAATTAAAGATTTAATTTTCTCCCTCTTCTGTTTCATTGTAACTCAGCTGAATGTGTGCGAGTCCCGAGGATCTTTTATTGATTGTAAAATGTTCAGTCGTTGGATTTTCAACCTCTATTGATTCAAGTGATGACAATTAAGTCTTTGTCTTTATTAAAACTGAGACATGGTTCCTTCCTTATTGCGAATTACGCCTCTCGGTTAAATTAGGTTCTCAGGCACTAAAGAGGAGATTTCTTTTCAGTGGAGACTCAATAATTAGTTTCAATAATGTCTCATGAATCGTAGGATCACTTTAAAACATATTTTTGGGTTTCTCTCGTTCACATGCTTGAATTCATTTAAAGCGATTAAAGGAATGGAAAAATCGTGTAGCTTTCCACTGCAGAGAAAATGACGAGTGACAACAAAATGATAAATATCTGTCAGACTTCTGTTCAATTTGAGCCTGTAAAACTTAACTGAGCTCAGAATTAACACGTTGATGTCGTATTTTATATTTTATTTCAGACCGAACGTGCTGAAGCTCAGAAAACAAAAAACTGACTGTGTCTTTGCTGCATTTTTCACCCTGATTGTCCGAAGCTCCTTCCTGCAGACGCCCTCTAATCAGAGCCAGGCTGTATCTGGCACCTGTGAGCCTCCCTCTTGCTCTGGTCCTGGGTTGTGGCTGGTGTTTGATACTAATACATTTCTGTGGCTGGAGTGACTGCTCTACCCTGCCAGGGTCATTTTCTGTGGCATGCACTCTAAATGCAGTGCCTCCATTACAGCCTGCATGTGTCCTGGCTGTGAGTGACGGGTGCTAATGCCCCATACTGGAGGTGGTGAGCAATGGTGACACCCATATTAAATGTGTTTTCGTTCAGCATGGCCAGACAGTTACTGTGTTTTCTTTGTGTTAGGTTCACCTGCTGCTGTTTGGTTTTGCTGCAAATTTTTTATTAATATGGTTTTTTTTGTCCTTTTTGGCAGCGTTTTACTTTATTGTGTGAATTATCTTTATTTGACCCACTGGGTCACAACGTTATTGGTTGTATTGTTTATGGTTATATTGCTCTTAATTTTCTAAATTAGTTTTTGTTTCAATTTCAATAAAATATTTATGAAGAAATTTAGAAACGCGTCTCAGCCTCTTACCAGTAAGAACTTGGACCTTGAAACTGCAGATCCTTGGGTGTTGTTGTGCAAACCAAATTCATCCATTCATTTCCCCGACAACCTTCGGTTTAGGTGGCGTCGTATCAAGCTGATAATCTGCAGCTGTCAACGGACCCGCTGTGTACCGAGTGAAGGATATTTTTATTTCACAGAATTACATGCAGTGTCTCGGAGGACTTTGTTATCCTGCAGAAAACTGAAAAAAACCCTTCTCAGACGAGCAGGTCTACATGAAATGCCCCACATGCAGAAAACAAGACCATTAAAACAAGGTGAACAGAGCAGGACTGAACAGCTCGTTTCCCCGTGTTGTTGACGACCTGCTGTGAATCGACTGACCTCGAGAGCCTCGGTGATTCTCAGAACCACAAATCTATCTCCAAGAAGATGCTCAGGGGAAATTTATAAAAGTCTGTGTTTCAAAGAAACAATGAAACATTTTGAACACAACATTTCTCCCGTAAATCAGCAGCTTCATTAGAAATAGTGCGATGGCGACAAAAAAACCCAGCGTTTAACGTGGTTTATGTGCTCAACTTAATACCAGGACTGTGCAGAATGAAGCCCTGTCTGCTCTTGCAATAACCATCAAACCAATGAATGGATCTTAAACTATTTGTTTATTAATTAAGTTGAATCATTGTCCAGTGGATATATTACTTGATATATTTATTTGTTTTGCAAAAGCACATTTTAAATTATTCTGTTCCGAGCATTATGTCACAGATCTATGCCAACATCTGTAGAGAAGCAGTCGGTGCAGGTTATATGTGCACTCATCCATCCGTCCGTCCGTCCGTCTTTTCTCTGCCCATGCAGGCTTCTCTCGCTGGCCTCAACTGAATAAACCCAATTTTCTCGATATAATTGAAATCTGCTTGGGTTAACTTTTCATTCACTTTCCGCCCTGTTAGCTCTATATTCAGTTTTTTGCTTCCTTCCTCAGTCACCCTTCGCTATGACCATCCCTTCCTCTCAGCTCAACTATTATTGTCGTATTTATGACAAATATGTTTTCAGTTATCATTTCATTATCCTGGATGTCTTATCAATGTGATGGAGCCTACATTTGAATGTGTGTGTGTGTGTGTGTGTTTCATCTCCCTGAAACATTGAGGCATATACACTTTATAGACTTTATGTAAATCAGTTCACACCGAGCTGGAGAGGGTAGATATTCAGTTTAGGACCAAAGTAATGCAACACTCTATGGAAAGTATCTTTCAATAAAAAAAGTTTTATTTTAATTTCGGGTCGTCCCAGAGGACAACTTATAAAACTCGTAAAAAGCAGAAACACTCTCAAAAGACAGTTGTCCCTTTATTTCACTGCCCTGTTTCACAGCCTTTGCCAATTATCTGCTTTTTTTTGTGCCACATTAAAATCCTCGAAGTCGTCATAGTTTCAGTGGGGTTTCGTTAATCAACTCTGAAATGTCTTTACTTTATAAAGCGCTACTCAGCCCCCCGGGGAGAAGGCGATTGTTGTGTGATCTTTTTAATTTGTGCGCCAAATTACACCTTTTTCATCAAGAGATAGGCAATCTCATTAAGATCTGACTCTTTCATGGCAGCATTTCTAACATGGAGGAATTAAGGCGTGAAAACTTGCCGCTTTTCTTTGTTTCAAATGAGAGTTGGGATTTTGAATACAGGATAATTAATCCTCGGAGAGCAGTGGAACCAAACAAGTTGAAAGGACGTGAGAGACGCTCAGTGCACTTTGATCCTGATTATACATGAAAATATAAACAAATGAATGCTCATACAACTCTTCTGAATCTCTAAGAAAACTGTTTCTGTCAGTGAGTGGAGGTCATCTGGGTTTTAACAGATAGAAGATCTGTCTTCTCCAACTCTTCTGAGAACTCATTTAGATCTGAACTTTGGATCTTTATGGTTCGCTCTTTAGAAATTAATTAGATCTTAGTGAGATCTGCTCCTGTATCAAGAAACCCATTTAAATTTCGAACTCATCTGGATCTCTCTTTGGAAACTAGAAGAGGGGGAATCATCTGGAAGCCAACCGGTTGGCAGTGGGAACTTGTCCTGCATGTTTCCTGGAGCTCAACTAGCTTTCTCGTCTCTAACTTATCTTAACTAACTTGTCCCCTGGATGCTACTGTCCTGGAACTTGTGTCCAACAAATTAAGCCCTGTCTTGTGGACGTCTTGGATGTCGATGGAAACTTGCACCAATCGTCTGGATCTCTTCAGGATCTCTCTGCCCTCCATCTCTCATTGAGTGGAACTACTCCTTTAAAATCATGAAAACATTAATTTGGCGACTACCTTTTAGAGGTATGGTGTTAATTCTGGCTTCATTTATTTAAATTAATTAAATTGTGTCATGTTCTCTACAAAGATAAAATCTACAAAGCATTTGAACCATTAGCCACCACACTCAGATGTTACTTTATTGTATTTATTCCCGTTGTAGATGAAGGTTGTGATCTTTCCTCACATTAACCAAACTGAGGCAGCAGGGATTTAACAAAAAGCTGCGTTAGCTTCAAACTGACACTGCTGCCATCGACGACCTGCCCTTACCTCACTCCTGCGTTAATGGCTCTTACTCTAAGAGTGTGTAATTACCATATTCAGGAAGTGTTAATGGTGCTCTTAGTACATAAATAGTACTGTAACTGTACTGTGTTTCCAGGTTTATCACCTCCATTATCATGTGATGTTTTACTTAGCAAATATCATGAGTAAACTTTGACATAAATGTTTCCCATTAAGATTCTACACTGTCGTACATTACGGCACTTTAGTGTGTGTTTGTTGTGTGTGTGTGTGTGTTTGTTAGTGTGTGTGTCTGTGTGTGGTGTCGTGCTGTAAGTGTAGGATGGGATTATGCGCCTGTGGATAATTGGTCCATCACGGCCGAAGCTTAAAGAGATGACGGACAGCAGCTGTGCCGTCCCCTCTCTTCTGCTTTTTCATCCACTCGTCATTTACCTTCGCTTCTCCCAACTCAGCTGATCCCACAAGTTTCATTTATAAACATCTTTCTCTCTTTTTTTTTTGCCCACCTCTCATTTGTCTATTTAATTAACCCCTCTCTGTATCACTCTGTTCCCTTTCACATCCGTCCATCCATCCCTTTCTTGCTTCTTCCTCTCTGACCTTTCCATCTCATCACTCTATTCTCCGACTCCCTCTCCTCTGTTATTTCTTATTCTGTTCGAGTTTTGAGTTTTTACTGCTCTCTCTCTCTCTCTCTCTCTCTCTCTCTCTCTCTCTCTCTCTCTCTCTCTCTCTCTCTCTCTCTCTCTCTGTGTGTGTCTGCTGGACAAGTATCTAACATCAAAGTGCCTTTTATTCCCCACAAAACTCCCGAAAGAAAAGAAGTCACCTGTAACAAACCTCCATGGTTTACATCATGAAGGAAGCATAATGTGGATCAGTGAGGCAATGAACTGCAGTGAATTTCAAATATAATTATATGTTAGATTGATGATGAATAATACGTTTTAAGGTGACGACCATGTGATTGCAATGTTCCAGAATGATTGCGAGTTATTCTGTTTTCCCATAATTTCACGTCATTTCTGTTTTTCACTTCTCTAATTAAAGAATAAAGTGCAACTGCTGCAGTGAGACATGCAAACATAAAATCTGAAGAAAGGATCATTTCTGAAACAGAGCGGCGGCCTGAAGGAATTTATACAGCGCCATCTTTTCTGTCGTTCTACCTTTCCTGGTGCATCTCTCCGTCTCCTCTGTGGATCCACAGTCTGACAGCTTCTCCTGTAACTGAGGCAGACAGCGAGGACTCGGAGGAGGGGAAATAGGAGGCGTAAACGTGAGCCCAACAGAAACAGAGAGAGGGAAGATGAAAAAGAAACGTCCTGAAACACGATCACTGAGAGAGAGAGGTAGAAACAGAGTGGGTCATAGAGAGAGAGAGAGAGATGGTGCATGCTTTCATGGTAGAATATGGGGCCTATAGGGGCCGTTAATCCACGGCAGAGCTGAAACGGATTCATGGAGGAAGCTGCTGCAACACTTAGGGGACTGAGTGTGTGTGTTGCTTGTTCTTATATCCCAGTGGGGACTCTAAAGTAAACGCACACTAACCTGTGGGGACCTGGACCACATCCACACTTCTACATTTTAGTTTGAAAATGGCGTTTTCAAACTGCTGCTGTCGGGGGCTGTGGTTGTTGTTTGGGTCTGTTGTTGCTGTTGATCCATGAATCGATGACTTAAATTTAAATCACATGTTTAACAAACTGCAGTGAGAGCTGATTTTTCTGATAAAACAGAAACAAGTGATGGTTGTATTGTGTCTCTACTGCAGAGAGAAACAGCTCCTGAAACAACCAGTCAGACCAAATGCCTACACACACACACACACACACTCACACACACACACACGCACACACACACTGTGGTATCAGGGGATGAGTCTATTCTATTTTTACGTTTCTTTTCTGTTGGCAAAAAAACAGTTGATCGCTGGAAGTCAGAAGGGATCAATGTTGTCTACACATGAACCACAGCTGCTCCTGTATTATCTCATTACACAGTTTCCCTGTATTCAGTTTCATTAGTGAGAACAGTAACATATGGCGTAAAGAACCATCATGTCCATTTATATATATATAAATATATAAGATTTATTTTCAAGATGAAAAGGTTAAAAGATACATTTTTAATTTGTTTGTATCTTTTATATTTTACTTTAAACTTTGTTGCCTCCAGCGTTCGTTGTGTCCCTGATGATTCTTTTCAGTAAGTTTCTCTTTTGGTCGTCAGATAACTCCAGGCCTGAATTCTTCTTTCTTCATTTCCCTCTGCTTTTCTTTTTCTTTCTCTCCCCAGTTCCTCTCCTATTCTTGCATTTCTTAGCCTCCACATTCCTTTCCTCTCGCTCTCTCTCTGCTTTTCTTCTGTCCCAATCCAAGTCCTCCTATTTCATTCTTTCACTGTCCTTTTCAAACCACCATGACCTCCTTCACTAACTCCTCTTTCTTCCCTTTTTTCTCTTCTAATCTTCTTTTTCTTGCTCTTCTCTGTTTTTCTGTTCCATCTTTATTCACAGTCAATAGTTAAGACCAGCTGAATATTACGTGTTAAATATGGAGCTTAATATAAACACAAATATTATTATGTTGTATTTTTCTTTATGTGCTCGGTAATCACACTTCCTCTCCTCTGTTTCCATCTTTTCTCCACGTTCTACCATCATAAATAATTGTATCTTACAGGCAGGAGTCAGGAAAGCCATTACGATCCTTGAAGCAAGGACAAACTCAATTTAAAGTTTGGCCGCACAGACATACACGCAAACACAACCCCGCAGGCACCCACAGATCTTCATAAACTAAATTTAGATAAGACATTCTATAGTGTACGCACACAAAACACCAAGTCATCAGCAAACAGTTCACGCACTAAGCAGCTGAGGGGGGAAAAAGGAGGAGGAAGAGCGAGATGGGGTTGAAAGGTCATATTACACACAATGTGGTCTGAAAATAAAGCTGCAGGTGAAGACGCAGCAGTGGTGACTATCTTACTCAACAAGAAAAATAAACATTTTCTCACAGATGATTCAACATAATAAGATTTTACAGAAGAAATCAAATAAACGTCAGCTTAGGGAAATAATCCTGTCGCATTTTACGATGTCGGCTGCTGACTGACTTCATTCAAGACACAAAAGAAAGAAGAGAAACAACTTGGAAGAATCAGCAAATCTCAGAGCAGGAAACCACAGAAGAGATACCAGCCTCTGCTACGTTCAGAATCAGTATGATCTTATGTAAAGGCACATTGCTGCGCCTCGTGGCCCATTTTGAATTCTGTGAACATCTTGAACATTTGACACTGTGACACAGATTCTTCTCTCTGCTCAAACCCACCAGGGGAGATTCACATCCTCTGCAAATCTTATTGTTCGCACAACGTGAGGCTGCAGAGTCGAAAGTGGGTCAACTGTGATTATTACAAAAGAAAAGAATCATTTGTAGTTATCAACTAACCGTTGTTGTTGTTGTTGTTGTTGTTGTTGTAGCCGGAATGTGAACAGGGTTAGGTGACGGCATTCCTGAAGGTTCTGTCCTCGGTCTTATTTATCAGTGTTGACCACACACTTCATCCATACATACCATTCAACCATAGACTGATGACCGAAATGATTAGTTCTATGCTAAGCTAACGATTGATCAAAAACAGTAAACATGGAGCGGAGTCAGATCGAGCTGCTGTTGATCTGAAAAGAGACAAACTCGAGTAACAAAGCGATTTTAAATGTTCGCCTTAAAGTACGAAAACAGATTTTACGAGTCGATGAGATTGATCGGCTGAAATAAAGTACTCGACCAATCAGGCAGCACTGCAACCCCTCACATCCCAGGAGGCAGCGTAACTTTCAGGTGAGAGGCCGCAGAAAAAACAGAGAGCGGAGCACCAGCGGATTAAAACCACCGGCATAATGAAAAAGAACTGCATCGGAGAATCAACCTCTGAAGCAGTTTTGTCTGACAAAGCCCAATCTGTCCCTCGCTGATCCAGACACTCAGAGCTTGTGAGTCCCTCAGTAGGCGATTTGCTCCCGGCCGACTCAGCTCACTTCATGTTTGGACGTCAACCCCTCTGACATTTCCAGTCGCTAAGCAGATTACGGAGACATATCCGTGTATTCAGAGCCTTATTTAACCGGGCCGAGTTGACTCAGAGCTTTCCTATTCACAGCAAAGGAGAAGGAGGAAGAGGAGGGAGGGTGGTCAGTCTCTGATACTTTTCATTTGCTTCTTTTTTGCAGCTGGAGGACGAAGAGTTCTTTTAAACTTTAACTGTTGGTCTTTCAACAGCTTTAACAATTTATCGAGCAAAACCAACAGTCACATTTTAGCTCCGGCTTCTCAAATGTGTTTTTCTCTGTTGTGTTTCGTTGTAAACTGAAATTTTTTTTATTGAAAGGTTAATCTGACAAAAGAAGTTTTCCTGCCCATTGCAGAGGGAGTACTCCAAGGTTATATCCTTGAAAAAGTCTCATTTGTTCATTGATATAAAGAACAAAATCTTCATGTGCTTCATTCCTGTACAGATGTTGCCACTCACAACTTCAGTTTGTCATTCAACTTTCTTCAAAAACACCATCATAACTCGAAATTGGTGGTAAACTGCATAAAAATAAAAACAGATGCGTAAGAAGGTTAGAAATCTTGATAATTTAATATGAATGCGTTGCAATTTGGGTCGGTGAATGACTTATTTTTAAAATGGTGGAATTGTTCATTCCTATTTTGTTTAAATTTTTAATTGCATTCTTCTTTTTTTACTTGTCACATTGTCAGTTGCACTTTAAATTAATCTATTTCGTTGTCTTCTTCTGTTGCTGTTTGATTTCGCGTTAGTTGTCAGTTTGTACTTAAGCACTATTGAAAATGAGGTTTCTCCCTCAATGTGCTCTCCGAGGTTTTTAAATCAATAAGATGTTGCAGCCTGACGTCCTCACACAGTTCGACTGTTTCTCTCCTCTCTGTAGGAAACTGTCACGACGTTGGTGACTCCACCAGTCACTCAGCATTTCCAGCAGCATCAAGATTGATGGTGGGTGAGGGAGAGTGGGGGCGGGATTAGAAATATCAAACTGTAAATGTCAAGCTTTGTATTCAGTGCTGCAGAAAGTCAGAAGTTATTCTGGGATAACGTTGAAAATCTTGAGGCGGAGCAGAAGCGGACCAGGTCAGCTGGGTTCATGGTAGATTCACTTTTTAAACACAAACCTGAACGTCACTGATTCGTCATGACGATCATTTAGATTTTCATTTATTACACAAACTGCATCACACTCACTCTTAACACATCACATTTAATTCAACAGGTTCTGTTTACTGACTGTGTCCACTGGCTCACAAGGTCTGTGTGTGTGTGTGTGTGTGTGTGTGTGTGTGTGACATTTAAATTAAGTGAGGACATTTATACAATCTGATTAGATTCTAAATAACGGTTAAATGTTTATTTTTTTGATAAATTGTGATTCTGTGCATGTTTCACACTCACATTTGTAAACACATTTATGTGTGTGTCATCTGGATTCTCCCTCTGAATTGGTTGAATCAGTCAGTCAAAGTAGAGAGATTCCACGTCTCTGCCAATCACTGTATAGACCGAGCCTGACTGTACTTATCTGTGTGTGTGTGTGTGTGTGTGTGTGTGTGTGTGTGTGTGTGTGTGTGTGTGTGTGTTGGTTCTGCTCATGGCTGCATGTTTGCCTCCCTTATCTCTCCATCTAGTGTCGAACAACATAAATCCGTGATAAGAGGAGTTATAGAGTGAAGGAGAGCAGGAAAACGAGTGACACGTCTGTATGGAAAACAGAGATAATGGAGGAGCTGTGCGGCCACTCGCCTCCTTTCTTTCTTTACACATCTCGACACGACAAATGGGAAACTAATGCAGATAATGCATTTCAATAAAGACAAACAAACTGTATAAAATCAATTTCCACACTAGTTAGATTTAAATTAGATTACATTTGGAGAAAACAGACGCTGTTGTTGAACTGGTTTCAGAGCAGCTTGATATTCATCACATGTTGTGGTACTCTGCTCATCTGAAGACAAGGTACACGAATTTATAGTATCATGTATTTTTAAGGGGACAAAGCTGCGTCATTTCAGACCGTCTCACATCAAAAGCTCCATTGATCCTCTAATGTTAAATGTTTAATAATGTCTATACGAATATTTGGCGATAATCTTTTACTGACCGATTCTGTGCAGGAAGCATTTGTTCCACTCGGTGAGTCAAAGGAGCTTCTGAAGATAAAAACCGTCTGAGGAGATCGAACTCCCCAAGCAATGAAGGAAAACAAAATAACTTAACATATTCAGTTTGTGACCAAATCCTTTTTTCTTAGTTTACTGGTCTCTGAGTTGTTCTGGAATTCATGTCTCAATCTCTAGTTTCAAGTCTTAGGTGCAGGTGGGCGTTGTGATTCATGTAAGGAAATTATCAACATCATATAACGTACAGAGTTTGTTATTGTAGATAAGACATGTAGCTTCCTTTCGTAACTTTACAATCAAACATAATTTTCTTAACACTTTGGCCTACCCATCAAAAATAGGGTTAGCCTATAAATCTGCAGGATTCGTACAGGTCTTACATTGTTTTCATTCTTTGGCTCCTTCGGGGCACTTTAGCATTTAAGTGATGGCTGCTCTGTGCCCTTGTAGGGTTGTGAAGACTGTGGCTTATTCAGAAACCCAGATACTTCCTCCAGGATTCCAGGTTTTTCACAGTTGAGCCCGAACCTAAGCTTTCGGGGATTTTGTTTTAACTTCATCTTAGGTTGAAACATAAGTGGTTCTTGTTGTCTGTGTGTAGACTCCTGAAGATACCGTGACCTGGATGACTGAGAATCTTCACAGATGTGTTAGGCTACGACATCTGATGGTTAGTGTGAGGGGTTGTGAAGACATTGAGCTCTGATGAGTCTCCGTCCAGCTTTTCTTTTAGATCCATGTTGGGTCTCCTCCACCTCCTGAGGGAAACATCCGGCTCTTCAGCTGCTAATCGCTGCTCTATGTCCACCAGCTGCTCTGTGACTGAGTCTTTCCTCTGAGAACAGCTGCTGCTCCTGGAAACACAGCAATTCGAAAATTATTGTCAAAAAGAATTATAAACCAGTCATGTAATTACCAAAGTGTGTGTTTCCGTTGCTGTGGTTGAGACATGTGCTTTCAGCGAATTAATTTGCATTATGCTTTGTTTTGAGGTCTTGGAGTCGCTTCTATCTCATGCACTAAGTTTGTCCTGTCGTGGAAAACGGTGAAGGTAGCAGGATCTGTTCTTCTTCACTGCTTATTAAAAAGTACAAAGAATGCAGAGCCTTTGCTGCCGAAGCTTTGATGTGGGAGTATTTTAGCTGTAGCACATTAGGGTCCATTAATTAACCGGCGGGCTAACACGCGTGTTACAAGGCAGGAAACTGGGAATAAGAGAGAGAGGGATGAAGGCCAGAACATGAATTAATGAAGGGTGGGAGAGTACAGGAGAGATGGTGAGTGAAGGGATGAGGGACGAGGAGCGGTGAGAGACTTCTGTCGTGTTTTTCTCCTCCTCAGTTCCCAGCTCAGACCTGAGGGAATAGACAAAGATTATTGTTCCAAATATAGAATATTTCCTGCATCAGGACAAAGATTAACATGGTGCACATGTTAAAAACCTCCACATTTACGAAATATGCCGCAGAGATAGACGCTGTGAGATATTAAAACACAAATATTTGTTTATATTGGTTTAATTTTGACAAATGATATAAGAGATAAGTCGTTTTATTAAAATCATGATCAACAAAAACACATCAGAAGTTATGTAACCATCATGTTGCAGAAGATCTTCCTGTCAGACTGCACAGAGCCCCACAGTTATTATTAGTAGTGTTATTATTGTTGTCATCTTTATTTCCAGAGAGCTTTTCCAAAATATATAATATAATATAAATATTAAAACAAACAAAAAATACAATTAACATTATTAAGCTTCACTTTAGGGAGCTGTCACGTCGCCCATCTTTATTAACTATTGAAGTTATGTATTTTCAGTATGAAGTGAAACCTGCAGCCTGGTTTCCGGGTTACAGGCGGTTCTGTCTTCTTCACTTCATGTGAACACTTGCTGTTCTGTTAAACGTCCTCCGACAGTGAACACAGGGCTGTATATTTTTTTAATGCACACCACTCACTTTATATATAAACACACACACAGTCAGAGTGTTTTAAGAGATAATCTGTTTGCTGCAGATAAGTAAATGTGGGTCAGGAAATGTTCCAGAGGCGTGCTGGATTTACGCTTCTCACTAAGGGGGAGCTGTTTCTTTAAACTGCATTCATCTGCTCTAACAGGGACCAGGGGTTTGAACAGGAACACACCTCAGTGTCTTGTGGGCAGATGCTTCACGCGCGGTCAAAGAGCCTCCGTTTAAAAGCGACTCGACATTGTATAAGCTCCACATTCTGCCTATTACACAACCTGACTGTTCCACTCGGCTATAGATTATTTCTTCTTATGAATCTGAGCGTTTTCCCTGCGGGATTCACCAAACAGCGAGTCTAACAGGATAAGAACTTTTATCTGCTATGCTATTAATGCAGAAAAAAAATCCAAACCTAAACACTTCAGCACAGGGTGTCGGAGCCTCTGATAACAGCCGGAGCTCGCTGTGGATCCAACTTTGAATAGCCAGAGGTAAAAATGTAGCACACGTACACAGCTTCCAGACAAAGTCGACTAATCTCGGCTGCACCACTTTATTCCTTCGGTCCTCGTGGCCTCCGTCGCGTGTTGGAAACCTCATCAACACGCCCACTGGCTCACTCTGACATTTTCCAGTTCACGCCTAAAAAACAGCCAAAAGGTAGACTGCAATATTTTATCATGAATCACTCACAGATTATTACTAGCAGATTTTTCAAGCAGGGATTTGCTTTTGAATCCAGATGATTTATTTTATTGATGATTGCGTGTGAACAGTGTGAACATATTAAATCCACCTTCGTGTTGGAGAGAACACTGATCGTTGTGTTAGACTCTGCTGGTCTCCAGAGCAGCCTGTTTGGGGTCAGGGGTCACCGTGCTCTCTCCATGCATAACATATGATGCAAACAAAAGTGAGATGCTGGAAAAGTGTGAGGGAGACAAATGTCAGAGGACGGGAACACGAGAGAACAGGGAGAGTTTTTTTGTATAAGTGGAACCAGCAGCGAGTCCATCTGTTGTTTATTTGTCCAAAACAGAAGAAGTGAAAAGTTCATCACTTTTACAAGAAAAGATAAAATTTTAAAGACACATCCAATCAGAGAGCGTCAGATTCTGTTGCAGCTGATGATGGGATGAACTCAGAGTTTGAGCATCGTACGTTTCAATTCTCGTGGTATTTTGTCTGTTGGCTCCCAAACTCTGACCCCGTTGCAACAACAGTCAATACGGTTTATCACTGGACACAAACAGAAACCTGTAGTGTTCCTAAATAATTCACAAGTTTCTGTTTTAATGGGAATTTGAGAACAAGCTGCTCCGACTGTTGCTCCGCTACGTTACATTTCAACAAAAAGTTGATGTCCTGTGATGAAATGAAAGTCGATTGGTGATGAGACTTGACAGAAAGAGCCCCCGTAATGAGACGTGTTGCCATGCCAACTGGTTGGGTGAGTGCGAAGCTCGTTAGCCTTTCTGTTTTCTTTTGAGTTTGTACAAACCTGATGACACGGTTGAGCTGGTATCGTTGGCACCGCGCACGAGCATTTGGCTGCACCTTCTGTTCATCATTAGTCACAGCGGAACAAAAACACCTTGTTTGCCTTTTCTTCGTATGTTCCACGCGATGTACAGTGTCTGAGTTGAGCCATGTTCAACACGCAAATGTGTTTTTTTAATTTACAAATGTGATATTTAAATAAACCAACATCATCGTATTCTATCACAGAACAGTCATGTCTGTTCCTTTACAGCTCATGTGCCCTTTCTCTATAAAGGCTTTAAAAATATCCAGCCTCCTTCATTTTGTGAATCAAACGACAAGTTCACACGTTCAAACAAAAAACAGATGCACGACACAAACAACAGTGAGGACGTCCTCTCACTGATTCTGTCGTTCCTCTTTGTTTTCCCCAAAGCTCAAGGGCAGATTGGAAGATGTTTTTTCTCTCAGAGCCACAAAGGCCATTATGTAAGACCAAGTGTGAACATGTTCATGTAGGACACACAACAGCTCTTTCAAATGGAAATTAAAGCCCCCACACATATGTTCACACACGCACACACAAATCAAGGATGCACGACATAGGCTTTGTTAAAGAAACAAGCTGGTGGCGTTTTCTTATTTATCATAATCACGGAAGCTTGGCCACAAAACGCCAACATGCTGCGACGCTGACTGATGTGAAACCTGACAAGAAGGAAAGTGAAATAAATGTGATGCATGATGAAAAGATTCGCTCGGCTGCAGTGTCTGTCGGCTTGTTTCCTCCGGCTTCTTCCTCGTGAGATATCAGTAACACACATCCGTGAAGTGAACGCACACAAACACACACTGGTTTGTCGGTGATGGATGGTGGAGTGGTTGTTCTGCCCACACATCAGACTCTTGTTAGGCTTCGACGTGATAACCAGGATTCTCTTTATCTTCAGCTTTTCTCCTGATATTGTGTTGTTTCTTTATTCTCTCATTTCTCTGTCACTCTGCTTCTATCTTGTCCGGCAAAATCATCATGATATCGATATGTTCAACAAGAGAGAGAAAACACAAAGAGCCGCTGAACTTGTCTGAATGTCAATAGTGAAATTACAAGAAGTGTGAACAGAATCAATGTTTCCTTTTCAGGGCTCATTGATCAGCTCAGCAGCCGACCAGGCTCCAATTTTATTTATCTGACTCTGGGGTTCTTGCAGTCGTCACTGATAACATGTCTGATTGGTTGTTGATTTTTTAGCGCCTTAAAAAAACATTTGATTCTTCTTCGTGTATCAGCTGTAACTATTGTAACAATTTGTTAAAAACTAGTCATCAAAATTTAGAGGCTGCGGTTAGAAAGAAAGAAGAGAAAGACGAGATCAAGCAACGAGGAGAGAATTGAGTAAAAATCTGGAAAGATATTTCTGATTTAACAGCTGGACCTGTTTGTTTGTGTTGTCGTCTCTCTCTGGTTCTCGACCCTCATCTGCCTCATCAATCCGTAACTCGTTCCTCTTTTACTTTCAGTCAGTGAACTGTCTGTCTGCATTTGGGTCCAATCCCTTGTGTTTCCTGCGATGTTTCACAAACCACTGACACTATCTGATAAGATAAATCACAGTCACGTGCTCATGCACTCACTCGAGCTGCAGCTTCTCTGCTGCTGGTGTTCGTGAGTTAAATCAGCCAAATTGAGCTAAAGGGGAAATGATCTCATGTCGCAAACTGCAGCTTCGTGTGTCTATATTTAGAATCTTTAGAGTTGATATGTTTTATGTTTTTATTGATGAAAAAACATCCAATTTTTGTATTATTTAAATATTAAAAATGCGGACACCAGCCAGTTGTTCACCAGTAAAACCATCTGTGTGTGAGGAATGTGGAAGTAGATAAATATCATGACTTTACTCTCAAACATTAGTGTTGTCTTCACACTTGTTTGAATGTGTGATGTTCAGAAAAACAGTTGGTAGCGCTGAAGAAAGACGCCCGGGCTATAAATGGGAAGTGGGCGAAGCGAGAAGACGCTCACCCACACACGCTCGAGGATTTTACAGTTTGTGACACTTGTGCTGCTGGTTCTATGAGACACATTAACAGTGATTCACAGGGTGGCTTTTTGTTTTTCCTCTGAAAGATTCCCACGCCTGGATGCCACTAATTCCACAATATTCACACACCGTTTTTCTCCATGTGTCATTGCTCACAAATCTGAGCGGTAAAAGGCGGGAATGTGGATGGAAGGAGTGTGAGCATTAACATGGTGATGGTAGTGGGGGATAATGGGAATGGGCGGATGGTTCAGTGGCGCTGCTCGAGGGCGTGATGAGGCCAGAGGTGGAGAAATGACGAGAAATGTTGGAGCGGAGGGAGGAGTGACAGCAATCAGAGAGGGGGTGAATATTAAAAAGCAGGAAAAGATGGAACAGAGGAGGAGTGATTGCTGCACTGGAGCAGGTAAATATTATGATTATCAGGTGACCGCGATACTGACAAGATGGGCGGCGGCATGTGGTTAAAAACACGCAGGAGGTTATTATGTTCAGGTGACGTGCTCTTGAATTGGGAAATCCCCCATCATGCACTCTGTTCTTATGCAGTGAACAGTTGCAGTGAAGAAACTTTAACGTTCTCAGAAACCTCTTGTTCGATTCGTCTTCTCCTTTGAGTCCACTCCAATGTTAGACGTGTCCCAGAATGCCTCTCTGCAACCCGAGGAGTAGAAGATTAACTAATTCAAACTTAGACTCCCAGTCACAGGAACAAAACGTTATTTCAAAAAACGGAATTTGAGCCTAAAGTAACGCTTGTTCTTGACTTTTACTTCCTGGAACGTAGCTGAACGACTAACCCAAATCCTGAATAAATCCAGTTTCCGTAAACGTGTAAAACTGTTGTTGAGCAGTAGCATCAAATCGACCCTTGGCACCGACTTCTCCTTCGTGTTTAATTTCGGAGACAGATGCTGTGATAATTGGACTTGTAAACAGCTTCACGGTGTAGCATTTCCACCTATAATAAATAGTTCTCTCAGCGTCGTCCTCCAACTGTCCCAGAGCAGAGCAGCGCTGCAGAGGACACGAGCGGAAACCTTTATAATCTATGCAAATCCATTTAAAGCACAACCAGACCAGTATTTGATTAATGATGAGAGTCTGAAGGCATGATTGGTTTTCTCCCTGAGTGTCGGGGGGATGAGGACAATTTCGTTTCGCTAACACTGTCAGTGATCCGGCTTTGATAAAAAGATTTAATATATATATAGTACAAACACTGCTGCAGTAATTAAATGGTCACAATAGAAACAAAACAGTTTTTATCTGTGACTACTATAGCGTCAGGAGATTGACGCCACTTGTGGGTTCGAGCAAAACTGCAGCTGAAGCTATTGTCAGATGGTAAAAACTTTATGGATGAAAGCGCTGCAGACAGATATACAAAGCAGCAGGAGGAGCAAAACACCAAGTTAGAGGTTTCTGTTATTATCCGAAGTGTAAAAACCTCTGGGTCATGATGAAACTGTGGCGGGATGAATATATGAATATATATAGATACATATACATATATAATATATAATATGGTGCCGCCACATTCTAGATAATTCATGAGAAACACAGGTTTGACATGACAATGGTGGAGGTGTGAATCTGACATTTTCCAGACTATACTAGGGGGCAGCAGGAAAAGTTCCGGAAAACGTCCGGAGCAACTGATGGAAACAGACGGAGAAACGCTCCCCTCCTCTGGTTTTTCTGTTTCTGAACATTTGTCAATTGTCGTCTTCGTTCAGCGTCTCACAACGTGGTTCATTATGCAGCCGTTTGATTCCATCACTGTGATTAATGGCGACACAAATAAAGTTTGACAAACGTAAATTAAACATAAAAACAGCTCTGAGGAGGATGAATCAGTAACTGGTGTGTCAGTGGATGGTTTTTTTTTTGCAGCAGAGTCATTTACAGTCTGCTACAGTCACTGTGATGATTCTGCTGTCGAAGCACAATGTGACACCGAGGTCGTTGTGGTAAATATTAATATGTGATTTAATCTGTTTTTGTGGTTGAACCTGTTCTGTATCAGCAGAGTCACTCAAACTTTCCTGTTTAATGACCCCAAAGAGAAACTTTCTCTGAGACAAACTCACTGTTCGACACCACGATTGGCTGACAGCTGATCATCATCATCATCAATCAGTGGCAGTAAAACGGGAATTCTATTATCCGCCCTGAAATCAGCTTCATGTAATTGTTGAATACAACTGTAGAACAAATGTGTTGCTACGAAGGATTTTAAAAGAACTCAGCATTTATAATATCTAGAAGTAATGTACATAAATAATTCATACAGATTGCTGATGCTGATGCATAGCTTTTCATCCCTCAGCATGTTGGAGTTGTTATCTCACAGCTGAACTCGACCTCCTGCTGCTGCTGTCGATGAGTATTTGTCTTGTTCTTTTCCAGTTGCTGGTTATAGACGTGTAAACTCAGCAAAGTCTGAGGGGAAAAAAACACCTAATTAACTCAGGGTAAAGATGGATGTTTGTAAATTCCTCGCTCGTCGTGACCGTCTCTCCTCGCAGCGTGATGCTAAAGATAAATTAAAAGACGGACTCATGAATGCAAGTGTGTTTCATATTTCTAACATTTTAAATGAGCTTATATGATCATTATACAACATTTGTGACATTTTCATTGATTTAAAGCAAAAGTCTGAGAGAAAAATAAACTTTGTCCCTTTGCTCCAGATGAAATATTGACAAAAAGTATTGATCATGTTCTCAAACAGTTTAACAAAGTGAAGATTCTTTTTAATGAGAAGTGTCTGCAGACAGAGAGGGGCGGAGATGGTTTAACTTAGAAAAGAAAATGCACATGTGTTTTTGTGCCTTGTTGTCATTAACAATGTTGTGCTACAAAGCCATGAAACAGGTTGTCGTCTCATCCACCACTATATATAAACATTTATCTTCAGACTTTGCAGAGACAGTTGCTCACTCTGTTGGTGTTTGCATATTGTTTTACCTTCTGGTCTCCTCGATGCATCAAGTCTACATTAAACATCAGCTGCCGCCTGAGTTCTCCCTTCACCAGCTTCCAGAAAACTTCCATCACAGTATAGCACAAGAACAGGCTCTAAGCACGAGATGCATAGAAGCCAGGGTCTACCAGGGCAGACAAGACCCAAGGTGCAGGCTGTGTGAAGATGCCGCTGAGACAGTCCAGCACATAGTAGCAGGGTGTAAGATGCCGGCTGGGTCAGCGTAGACTGAGAGGCAAAATCAAGTGGCTGGGATAGTGTACAGGAACACCTGTGCCCAGTATGGACTAGAGGTGTCCACAAGTCCCAATGGGACATACAGCTGAAGGTGGTTGAGAACAACAGAGCTAATATCCTTTGGGAATTCAGATTCTGACAAACAGCTGCTGGCGACATAGTGGTGGTGGACAAAGAACAGAAGATGGCATTAGCTATAGATGTGGAAATCCCAGTGGACAGAAATACAGAGACACACAACAGAAACAAAGAGACAAAGAGTTTCACGAGTCAATGGGAAGATACAAAATAACAAGTAACAAGTTACAAAGTTACCGTAAAACGAATCAAAACAACCACAAAGAGACGACAAAAGTCAATGGAGCGATAGAAAATAACTAGAAAGTTACTCAAAGACACAAAACAACCATGAAAAGACATAAAACAGAACCAAGACTCACTAAACAACGAGAAGATAACAACAGAGCATCAAAGTGGCAAAGGCAAACAGACGTTCATGGAACGATACAACACAACAACAAAGAGACACAAAAGTGCTGCACAGAGTTGCAGGTGATTTGGTTTCATTACTCACTGGATTTAGAAAAGAAAAATCCTGTGATGTATTTTTTAGCATTAATGTGTTTTACCTGCAGTCATTCCTTGACATTACAAACCCAGTCACATCCCTCACTCAAGTTCCCTGTGCTCACGATCAACTCTCATCCTGCTCAGCCCTCGCCGCTCATCATGCGTCAAACCTGACGCTCGCTGACAGCGTTCCTCCTTCTTCCTTCGGTGCTTTTTTCCACATCTCCCCTGTGACGAATGGAAACTAGAAAACAAATTATCCACCTCGGCCGGGCTCAACATTTATTTTTGAATATGACACGTAATGAGAAAAACATCAGAGAATGTTTGGAGAGCCACACACCGCTGCTGCTCTCCATTTATTTTACCTCTTACATTTCTTTCTTGTGTGTTTTATCATTCAGTCCATTTTTCTGTCACGATGTTCCGTAATTGAAAAAAAAAGATGATGGATGCAGTTCATGTTAAAGAGGTTTTCAAAATGTCGTTTTAGAGAAGTCTCACGCTTCATAATCTGTCTGGAAACAATAGACACCTCCTCAAATCTGGTATTGTCGTAATAAAACTGAAAGACTTTATTGAATCAAGTCTTTGACAGAGGACTAAACCCAAGTTATAGGGACAAAAAAGGAGATGTTGAGAATCAAGTTGTAAATCTACGAGAAAGAAAAGTCGCTACTGGATAAATTGTTTTTTTAATATCATCAGATAAGTACTCAAAGCCGTACTTTATAAGGTTCGATGACGTACAGCTGTGAAAGTATTTGTTAAATGGTAGTATTGAGTTGGTAAAAGAGGAAGTACAGCAAATAAATGTGTTGTTTTTCTGAAGCAGTGAGATGCTTCAGTGTTTAAATGTCATTTTAATGTTTTCATTGGTTGGGTAGTGAAGGAAACTTCCAACAGCCAGATAATCCTCTGCAGCAGCAGCAGAGATTCTGATGTTGTCTCGCCAAAATGTAGATTTATGTTTTAACTCTGTGTGTGTGTGTGTGTCAGAGTGTGTGTGTCAGAGTGTGATTTATAATTTTGTTTATTGCTTTCAGAAAACTGAAGGTAGGTTTTTATTTAATCAGAGACATGATGGTGTAGGAGGCTTCATTCATCATCTGCTGAAGCCTTTGAGAAGCTTCACTTGAGAAAACAATATCAACGTAACGCCTTGATAAAGTGTGTGTGTGTTACTGTGCTTACATCTTTGTGAGGACCATTTTAAGCAAAGACCCTACAGAGTGGGGACATTTTGACCAGTCCTCACTTTTTCAATGGGCTGTTTGAGGGTTAAGACTTGGTTTTAGGGTAAGAATTAGTTTAGGTTAGGATTGGGAATTTAGTTTGGATGTTTAAGGTTAGGGTAAGGGGCTCGGGGATGTATTATGTCAATGAGCGTCCTCACTAAGATAGAAGTACAAACGTGTGTGTGTGTGGAAACTGAGCTTTAATTCTTCCATCAGATGTGGTTGAACGCCAACACACGACAGGCAGAGCTTCAGCCTTCATGTTTTACTTTGAAGGTAAATTACATTTTATATTTTTTTTGTTATTTCAAATCCCAATTTTAAATTCTTCTTTGGCAAAACTGTTTTACTGACATTGACGACACGTGACGCTTCTCATCAATCAATTAATCACATTTTATTCGTTTAGCCCATATTCACAAATCACAGTGTCTCGGGGTTTAACAAGCTGCGACATCCTCTGTCCTCAACAAGAGTAAAACCCTATTAACCCTGGTGACAGTTGAGTTGACTCTGTGTGATGAACACACTGGAACATTTTCACACACACAACGTGCAGCTCTGCTCGCTCTCAGCTTCATGTAAATAATTCCAGCTTTAGGTCTCACACATTATAATGCTTTATTTACTGCTGACACGCACGATGCCTGATGCTGCTCCGCTCTCACTCAACCCCCGCTGCTCGCGCTCGAGGAAGAAAAATAGAAATCATTCTGCCGCACGAAGTGTAAGAGGAAAAACATCGAGCAGGTTTGGTTGTGAGATAAAATCCATCTCATCAGCCTGAATTATGAATGAAGTGATACAATTGAACTCAAACATTCTCCATCTGTTCAGTGATGATACAGCAGCTCATGTGGAAACGTCCAGTAATATATATATACATCTCTCTCTCTATCTCTTTCTATTTCTATATATATATGTATATAAACCTGCATAAACAGGATCATGAATATATATTCAATCCAGAAAAGATAAACATACCAGTAAGTACAATGAGTAAATGCTAGGGGCTCCTTTTAAACCATGTAAACCCTCGACGCGTTTAATTTGTCAGTTTCGTTCATTTAAACGAGGAAGAAAAACGTGATGATTCCAGAACTCAAAGAATTCGTAATGTAGAAGTTGGTGACGTCTGATGTTGATTAAAGTTGATCAAAGCCGATCAAAGCCTGAGAAGCTGAGTCTCATTGGGATAAGAAGAGTGAAGAGCTGCAGCAGAATCTCGTTATTTTACAGCCTGTGCTTTGTGCAGAGAGGATGCTCACACTTTTACCCTCTTCACTCAACTTTGCTTCATCACTTGACTTTACAAAAAAAAAAAAGTTGTAGCTCTTGAAAAAAGGAGTGTTCTCCTCGCCCTCTGTGTCTCTTTCTTCCCTCTCAGCTCGCTCCGGCAGCTGTCACCTTCATCATCACCCCCACCATCGTGGCTATGTCTTCTGTTTTTAATCCCAGACGCTGTGACTGGCAGGCTCATTACAGCCACGCTTCAAACGCTGACGAGAAAAAGAATCCACGGCGCTGTGACAAATATAGACCACGGACACATTACAGAGTTTTCAGCAGCAGTTTTCAGCGTGTGCCTGTTAGTGTGTTTGAGGAAAAGTATCGTGACAACCGTGGGAAATGAAATTCCCTCCAACTGACTGGTGGATATTAAAGCATTCAAAAAAATTCTTAGGGAAGTAAGACTGTGTATGACCTGTGTTATATAACTGTGTGTGTGTGTGTGTGTGTGTGTGTGTGTGTGTGTGTGTGTGTGTGTGTGTGTGTGTTATTCATACTCTGCCGGTGGTCCTGACAAACGTAATCTGTCTCCTGGCAAGACGTTGGGCAGCTGAAAGTATCCAGGCCGCTGTGAATAACAAACTTCCATCAGAGCAGATGATTGTGTGTTTCAGAAAAACTGAAGAGTGACTTTGATAAACCAAGTCAAATGATAGCGACACATGTTTACAAAGAAGACATTTTTAAACATCTCATTTTTTACATTGTTTTAATTAAACAGGAAAAATTCTCGGATATTTTACTTTAGTAAATGTAACATTACATTTGTGTATAAGTACTCTGTTGCAGTTATAAATAACAATTAAGATATCTTGAGTATCACAATATTATCATGTAAATACTAATTACGAACTAACTTCCACCAAACATTAAATGTTTTGAGCTGCAAGTGTCCAAATCAATGCTTGTGCAACCTAAATTATAAACCTTTGTCCTTTTACATTGTTTTTTAAGAAGAAGCCAGAAAGTTATAAAGTTCGTACCCACATCGTAACGAAACAGGCAGAGCTCGAGGTTCGGTGACTGCTCGTTAATTTCATAAATGAAAACTGTGAGAAAATGTGTTCATAAAAAGAGTCAAAGCTGCCAGTGTTGTGTGAGTGCACAGAACCATGATTAATGACTCACAGTGGCTGAGCTCAAGTGATGAACAACAGAGGTGAGAGCTCTGTAATGAGGTCGACTCAACAGCTCTTTAATTATCTATTACCCTGCTACCACGCACGTCCTGATCCACCATGTTGGAAACAAGTGACACCGATGTCTCCTTCTCACGCTGACTGAAAACAGATAAACAATAATAATTCATCTGAGCAGCATCATTAAGTTTTTGATAAATGAAAACGTTTTACCGGTATCGTCCAATCAGAGAGCTGGCTTTGACTGCAAATAAAGATGATTGGTGACTGTATATAACTAATTGTCTTTATCTACAGTCCTTGAAGATGATTGAGTCTTCTGTGTTGGACTCTGCTTCAGTCTGCTGTGGAACACATACGTGTAGGAAATGTACGATGTCTCGTATTCTTTACGTCGGCAGTTCAGAACACGAGAGAGAAAATAAATCATGACTTTGACGGATGAACTGATCAGTGCAGACGAGTGTGAAGGAAACATCTTCTAACCGATGCTCAGTTCAACAAAATGTCAAAGTGTCAGTCAGTGTGATGAGTCGACTCTGACTCACGTTCACACTCACAACAGGGAACATCTTTATTGCTTCACTCTTTTACCCTCGGAGCGTCTCAGCTCCTCTCCCTCGGCCCGGGGCCAAACTCCACATGATAACAAACCCGTAAACACTTTGTTTTCCTCTGAATCCAGAGAGGTCCTCACCTCCTCCAGGATATCCTCCACAAACAATGAGCAGTTAACAGTTAACTGGTGTTCAAAGGATCAGACCAGTGTTAATAATAATAATAATAATACATTGTATTTGGAGGCGCCTTTCACGTCACCCAGGGTCACCTTACAAAGAAAATAAAAGATTAAATATTCATGAACAACGTTAAAAAAGAAAACATCAACATAACAACAAGTGAATTGTAGTGTCAGGTTATAGGGAGTATGCCAGTTTAAACAGGTGGGTTTTGAGTTGGGACTTGAATGATGGAGTCTGACTGTGTTATGTGTGGGGGGAGGGAGTTCCAGAGCCTGGGTGCTGAGCAGCTGAAGGCTCTGGCACCCATGGTACTGAGTTTTGACCTGGGGACGGTTAGCAGTCCAGCAGAGGTAGAGCGGAGGGTCCGAGAGGGAGTGTCTCCATGAAGGAGGTCGCAGAGATAAGTGGGGGCTAGGTTGTGGAGAGCTTTGTAGGTGAGGAGAAGGTTATGTAGTGGATGCGGTGTCGTACAGGGAGCCAGTGGAGTTGGATGAGAACAGGGGTGATGTGGTCTGATGATTTGGTGCCGGTGATGATCCGGACGGCCGAGTTGTGAATGATTTGCAGTCTGTTGATGAGTTTGGTGGGGAGTCCAGTGAGGAGGGCATTGCAGTAATCGATGCGTGATGTGACAAATGCGTGAACCAGGATTTCGGTGCTGGATTGGGTCAGTGATGGACGGAGTCTGGAAATGTTGCGGAGGTGGAAAAATGCAGTCCGAGTGATGTTTTGAATATGGCGTGCAAATGAGTGTTCTTCATATCGAATCCTGCTCAGCAGCCGCAGTGTGTCCTCATGCATTGTGAACACGATCTGATGTGAAGAGAATCCACCAGCCGCTCGCTGTGGGTCACAATTTACATCAGGGTGCTTCATATCCACTCTGTCTGTCTGTGTGTGTGTGTGTGTGTGTGTGTGTGTGTGAGAGAGAGAGAGAAAGTTTGTGTCTGCATGTGTGAAAATGTTGCGTGTCGTAAGAAGCAGGATCTTCCATGTTGACTTTGAGTGTTAGAGCCTCGTTCTGTAAATCATACATTGTGTGTGTGTGTGTGTGTGTGTGTGTGTGTTGCAGCTGTGAGCACTGAGCCACATCAGCTTCTCAATGACACGGACCCAGATGCTCATAATGATTCATTTTCTTCTCTCTATTGTTAAAAACAGATTCTATCATTTTACAAAAACAAATTAAATTTCAGTTTGACTTTTAAGCTGACTTTGGTCCTCATAAAGAAAGTAAAACCTGAGGAGAGGGGGAGAGAGTCCACTCACTTGAACCTCTCTCTCTCTCTCTCTATAGTATTTTAAGAGAATTTTATGTTTTTATGTTATGTATGAAGTGAAGACACCAACTCTCTCCTCTTCCCATCATCCTCCTTTTCTCTCCCCATCCTGATCTTCCTCTCCTCCTGCTCTTCACCCCATTGCCCCCCCCCTCATTTCCTTTCCTCCTCTTCATGAGCTCCTCTCTCTTTCCTCTCATCTCTCCGTCCAACTTCCTCTCTTACTAATCATTTCCTCTCACTTTTCCCCAATACCTCCCCCTCTTCCTCCTCCTCCACCCCCTTATGTAGAAAAAAAAAACCTCCTCCCCATTTACGCACCGTGCGTAAAGCGGTTCACTCCGTGTCCAGAGCGCACAGGCAGAGGAGCAGGAGATTGTTACAAACTGTCTCTGAATCTAAGGACGTTTCGTTAACGGGACACATGCCCGAATTTACCGGCGGGTCGCGCTCATCCAAAGTGACAGCGTCGTGCACGTGAGCGGGATTGTTGTCATCGTGCCGCCGGGAAACGTGGAGGACGAGGGAGAGGGTGACTGCTCAGAGAGGGCGCTCCGCCGGGACACGGACCAGGATGGGGATTTAAACTCGCAGCTGCCTCAACAGAAACGACGTGTTCATCCTTATTGTTATTTTTCTCTCATGCACCCGGGAGCCGCGTGACCGTCCCCACGGTGTGTGTCGGGTGTGCGCGCGAGACAGAGCAAGGAGAACCGGGATCCGAGAGCGCCACCGCCGGGAGTCGGGGTCCGTGCTGACCGAGGACCGGACGCTCAGAGCCGGACGCACAGGTCAGTGTGTCATGCACGCGCACACACACACACATGCATCACACGAAGTGACAATCACGCACAAGCAGATACACGTGCACAAATCATTGGGAACCCAGTAATCACTTACACGTGCGTGCATTCATGGATGCACGCGCACAGTGTCTGATACGCAGGCACGCTGAGGTCTAGAAGTGCACGAGCGCGTGCGTATGGAAAAAACTCACGTGCACATTGTACACACCAAGAAAAAAACATAAATATCAGTGTCCAAAGAAAAAAAAACTAAAGTAACTCACAGTTTTATTAAATTGAATTAGTTTTTAGAAAAGTTGATTGAAAGATGATTTTGAACAGATCTGTTCACATGCTCAATATTCTGATTTGTGTTTTACTCAACTGTCACTTAAAATTTACTCAAAACTCCGTGAAAACAATCTGAATGTGTTGATGCGTGTTTCCATTTCCACCGAGGAGGAAACACTGCTTAAATATTGAAGTGTAATTTCCAGCAGAAACTCAGTTCTCCAAACTTCTCCGGAGATGATGTGCTCAGTCACACGATCGTCGTCGTCATCTTCTTCTTCTTCTATGACTTTTAAAACATCACCGGTAAAGAACCTTTGACCTTTAACCTGTGGAGACGACATATAGAGAGAGAGAGAGATAACAACTTCCTGGGCCGGGACATTTATTGTCAGTCTATCTCAGCACAAGAGGAATCGCACCAGAGGTTAACTGAGGAGCCGTGTTTCCCTCTGAGCTGACAGCTGGTGACCCACTTCCAATCATTTATCACCCTGGACACATTTTAATATCTTTCCTTGTCCAGCGCTGCTCATTGTCCCAGGAAACCAAGGAACTGGTGCCGTCAGACGTTTCTGATTCTCTTCGGTTCAGAAACGTCCCTCCAGTGCCTCACTCTGATGTCAGCAGGTGAAATCTTTAACACGGCTCCTCAGAGGGTTTTTCATTTTTGACTCTGTCGTTTATTCATCTGTGAACTTGTGAGGATGAAGGAGTGATCTTCATTTGTCTCTGTTCTGTTCTTGAAAAAATTAAATCTGTACGTGATGAGATGAAGAGTTCTGGGTTTCTATTAAACTCTGTTCCAGTCGCTGATCCTCTTTATATGTAGTCACTGTTGGTCTTTACATGACGTCTATGGTTAAAATCCGATGGTGATTGTTACAGCGGCTCTTTAAGTTGAACAGAAAAGAAACAGATGATTAAAGATTTATAGTTGTACTATTTCGGCTCCAGAATGTGACCAATCAGACGAGTGCCAGGTGAGTGGGCGGCGTCCCAGCCTGCAGGACCCGTCGCCTCTGTCTCAGTTGTCGCCTGAAAGCGGCGAGTGTTTCCATTTACACGCTTACATAATCACAAAAGCCTGTAGACCCCCTGCTGCCTGGACGCCTCGCCATGGACCGCCATTTAGTGGCCCCCCCATTGTGATGTGTGTTTACTACATATGTGCAAAAACACAAGAGGATTCAGTTTGTGGAAACGATGCCAAGTGAGGAATCAGCTGTTATCTCTCTCTCTGTGTGTTTCCCCACTCTATCGCTATCGCTCTCTCCCTTCTAATGAGTGTGCAGATGTTGGGTAATTAAACACAGGGCTGTGTGTGTGCGTGAGCTACTTAAATACACACACACACACAGATCTAATGGCTGCTGGCAGCTCAGCTTCATCACACAATGTTTCGCCTTGAGGCAGAAAGTGTTTGGTTTTATCTCCACCCTCCATCCTGTCAGTCAACCTGAAGGCCCACCTCCTGTCCCCCACCACCTCGCCCACACCTCACCCCCGTGTCTCATGTCTCTTAAACAGATGTCAACGAAGCGAGGAGAATGTTTTGTTCTTATCGTCATAAATGTCTATAAAGTTTATTCAAACGTCACAATCCTTGTTTTTCCAGGCCCCAGAGAGCGATAGAGGAATGAAGGAGAGGAGAGGAGGATTTAAAAAAAGGAGAGGAGGAGGTACAGGACAGGGAGTGGAAGGAAAGAATTGGGTATAGAAGGGAAGGAGGAGGAAAGAGAAGTGCTGGGGACAGACAGGAGGAGGAAAGACAAAAGGAAGGAAGGAAGGAAGGAAGGAGGCAACAGTTATGGACCGGGACAAAGAAGGAGAAAAGGATGAAGGAAAGAGGAGGATGTAGGAAAGGAGAGGAGCTAGTACAGGAAAGGGAGTAGAGGGAAATAATGGGGTGTTGAAGGAAAGGACGAGAGAATAGGAGGTGCAGAGGACATAAGGGAAGGAAAGGAGGAGGTAAAAATGGTGTCTCTCTCTCTCTCTCTCTCTCTCTCTCTGTTTGCCAGTCTGTTGCCATGTCTCTCACCCCTTCTCCATCACCCACCCCCACGTCTCTCCCTCGCTTTCTGTGGCACTGCCTCCAACTGTCGACAGCACGTGTCCTGTTTCCTCTGAGTGAATGAACACACACACACACACACACACACGCGCACACGCAGTGATTTCCGTTCTGCCTCTGGCGACTGTTAAGGTTTCACGAGAGGAGACGAGTCCTGTTGTGAGTTAAAGGGAAAAAATCACAGAAACGAGATTAAAAAAAAAAAAGTGCTGAATGTTGCGTTTTTGAAATCGCAGTTCGACATGAGTGTGATGCCTTCGAGGTCCGGACGTTACGCCGTAAATAACAGTCCTAACGTTCTCATTCAACTGGGGACGTTTCTGAAAAATAAGACTGGTTGCTGTTTGTCCTTGTCAGTTTCTGTCCCCGCCTGATACCAACAAGCGGCGTGTCGAGAGGGCGCCATGACCACAGAGACAGGAAACCACAAAAAAAAGACAGAACTACTGCACAGAGAGAAAAATGACAAAAACAGACAAAACCACAAAGAGACAGAAAATATCCGACTGTTGTGGTTGAAAATACGTTTTGATTACCCAGCATCCCTCTGTTCTCTTCTTGCGTTCATTGTTGTGTTAGTGTGAACGGAGGCTGACGACTGTTTGTGTGACCAGGTTCTGGGAACAGAGACGAGACGCTTGTTCTCGTCCTGCTCAGCTTCCTGTTCACACGTTTGTTTCCTAAGCTCCGTTTTCACTCGATCCTTCATCAGCTGCTTGGTTTGATTTTCCTCAGGCAGGAATATTTGCTCTCAACTCTGGACTAACGTTGACCTCATCTCAATGATGAATGTCGTCTCCAGAGGCAGAGTCTTTAGGTAACACTGCTGACTGAGTGTGTGTCTCACCACCAACGCCGGGACATTTGTCAAAACACGAGGACACGAGTCTATGTTTGTACAGGGTGAGCGCATTTCTGAGAAGTGAAGATGTGGGGGACATTTTTCTTACAGATACAGATTTAAAAAGTTGGGTCATTTGTGAAAATTGAGGATGTCTCATGAGGACATTTTAATGTTTTTGTGAAGCAAAGACCTTTTGTGTTTGTTTTGAAATGAGAAAATATGCAAATATTGACATTTGTGCAAAAAAATATGTTTTAGAAAAATTTAAACTTGTGTGACATTTTAAGAAAACCAGGACCTGAAACCAGGCACTGTGAGTTATTTGTAAAGCCTGAGGACACAGTGGGAATCTAAGGACATTTTGGGAATATGACCTTTTCAAAAGACATTTTTGGAAATTTCACATACTTTGGGATAGTGAGGACATTTGTTATGACAATTTAGGGAAATTGGCAATCGAGACATCTGTGAGGAAGACAGGACATTTCTGGGAGGTGACACATCCATGAAGCGTGGGGACATATTGAGATTGTGAGGACGTTTTCTCTGGAAATTCTGGAAATGTCGTTGTGGTAAGCAACGAAAATGTTTGGAAAATGAGGACATTCTGTGACAGTGATGATGTTGTAGACCCTTTGAAAACTTCAGACATATTTTGATAGCGAGTTGAACACATTTGTCTGTGGAAACAGTCGCTTCCTCCCATAAATAATTTCCTGCGTTGTATAATCCGTCACAGAGAACACACTGTGTGTTCATGCGTCACTCGATGTACAGTGATATCAAAATGCTTCATTACATGATGTAGCGCCGCTCTGTGATTGGATGACGTGTGCGTCCTGCTCGTTGAATCGGGACTCGAGGTTGACAGCTTCATTAAAGGGTCATGTTTAAATCTGAACATGACATTATATCACAGCACACCTTGTACTCATGCTACATTTATCCCTCGCTAGTGTCATTTTTTACTCTTTATTTTTCTCTCTGTCTTGTTTCTCTCATCCCTCTCTCTCTCTCTCCCTGATCTTTCTTTTTGGCACAAATTACATTTTCTTCCTTTCTTTCCTGCCTTTGTGTCACATGGCCAAAAGTATTTGGACACCCAAACATGAATGCAGCGCTTCATTTGGTTGCCATGTTAACATTATGATGGCATTACCGCCAGCATCAGCACCTTCCGGAGCGGGTACTCCACTTCTAAACGAACTGAACCATGGTTCAGCTTGACCCAGACCTCCTTTCCTGCTCAGGACTCAATGTTGGTGCGATCCGGACGAACCTGACGAGTCTGACGGTCTGAGACAGACATGGTGTGTTTTTGAATTTGTGGACACGTCTTTATACTTTTGTCTTACTTTTGTTCATGTGAAGTACGTCTCCCTACAAGTCCTCGCTCTTCCCATCGTCCTCTGTTCCATATTCCTTTTCCTGATTTCTATTAACCCAGTCAAATTTGCATCTCTTTCTCTCTCTCTCTCTCTCCCCCCCTCCCTCTCCCTATCAGGGGAATTAATTAAAGCTGACATTTTTATTGAGGTTACAGTCGACTTGGTTGGAACATTCAGCCATAAAATACCATGTTCAACCGCCTTATCAACAACCTATTACCACACACACACACACACTCAATATAAGCCATATGGCCACTGGCTTCTTCCGTGTGTAATAAGCAAAAATATATTGACTCGTTAAGACGCTCTCTGAAAGACACTCATCGTTATTTTTTATCTCTGTCAGAGCTACATGTAAACACAGCTCACCCGCTAGAACAAATACAACTCACTCATGGTATTTTCCGGCTGGCAGAGGTTTGAGATAAAGGGTGTGTGTGTGTGTGTGTGTGTGTCTTTTGAATGACAGGAAGGATTTTATTCTCTCCGCACACTTGTTATTCTCGCTGTCTCTCTGATGCTGAAAAGGAAACGTGGCAAAGGTCTATGAGGAACATGTGAACCTCACGTGTGCTCGGAGCCATTTACTGAAGTGATGGGAACCGTTTGGATTTTGAAATAATCAGTGTGGTTTCATTTTAATGAGCAGTTTCCCGTTTGTTGTGTCGATTAAACAAACACACACACAAACACACACACACACACACACACACACACACAACAGGACCTGAATGATTTATGAGTCGACTGAATTTATCTTTCTGTTACAGATGCTGTTATTGATGTCGGCATATACGATGACCGATATGAAAAGAGAAAAGCTTTGGACCAAAGAAAGAAGCTGAACGTAAAAAGAAGCTAGAATATGTTGAAGTCTGATGTTGTGAGTGAGTCAGTGGTGATCTTAGAGCGCAGCCAGGGGAGCCAGGTCCCACCGACGCATTTTTAGACTTTTCTGCGATCAGTTTATTGACTGTTGCGTTTGACGGATTCTTCCTGGCAGGTAGCACTGACATTTACATCCTCCAGCTGGGCTCACTCACCCCCCTCACCCCCGTCCTCCCCCGCTTCATTTAATTTACTTCAGTCCATCTCAGTTTTATTGCCTTGATAAATCCCAGGTACACGCAGGAGGCCTGGAGGTGAGGCGGACAGAGTTCGTTTAATGTGCTCAGACAGTCTGTTTGCGCAGAGTTCAGTCATTTCCCCTTTTTCTTTTCTCTTCTTTTCCTCCCTTCTTTCCTGCCTTCCCTCCCTCTTTGCTCTCATTCCTTGTATTTCCTCTCCTCTTTCATCGTCTCCCTTCATCTCTTTTCTTCTTTAAAGCACTTGTAACACTCCTCACGCTCGTCCCACTGATTCAATCAAATTAATTTTCTCCAGGAAGCTTTTGTCTCAGGCGCTTGAATTTCAATTTCTTTTAGTAGAAAACATTTTCACTTCCGTTTAATTTTAATAGCAGTTTTTTTGCAGTTTTCCTCAAGGCTCAAGTTTTTTTCAAGGTGGAATGTTTTGAAGTCCAGAATCAGGCGTGTCTCCCTGCATCTAATGCACCTTCATGTTTCGTCTCCTGTTAAAATCCAAACAACAGATGTCACATTTTTTTTAAACTCTGATTCACATTCAGTTCACCCTCACAGAGTTCAGTCATGAGATCGTCCGTTGTGACATCGTGAAAAAAGGCTTTTGTTAAAGGGATTTCAAATGAAGCTTCACAGCGGAAAACATTTTTCAGTGTGAGGATTTTTCAGCCCTGTCGTGTAAACATCGTCTGACAGCTTCTGTCTTCAAACTGACAACACAGTTTTATTTTAGCAAATAAAACCACTCCCCTTTTTCCAGATCGATTAAAATCCTGAAACGTGAGACGTGCTCTCGTATTTACAGAAATCCACTCTTGCTCTCTTTCTCTCTCTCTCTCTCTCTCCATTTAGCTGTGCATTGCCCTCCACTGATTTATTCATCACTCCATTTTCTCACATCATCACTTGCAGCGCCTCTATTTCAGTCCTCGTCCCAGGTGAGCTCGAGCAGAAAGAGGCAAAGTTTTTCGCTGAAGGTTCGGATGCGTCCGATGTCACGTTTCAGGTGTTCGAACATTTCGTGTCGTTCGTCTGAAACTGTTCAAGGACTCGACGAGGAACTAAAAGTGAAGTTCCTCCTGAAATCAGCTGATCGGCTTCAGCTCTCAGGTCGGAGTTACAGCCACATGTTTATTTTTTTGGGTGGAATCGTTGTAACAAATGAATCTGATCCATGCAAATGGAAAATGTAAATTTGTGCTCTTCGTCAGTGTCGGTGCAGAAATAGAAGATGCTCTTACGTCAGCAGCATGCAACCTCATGTAACCCCGCTGAGCTGGAGCGCGAGCGGCTGCGCCACACAGATAAAGTGTGAGACATCAAACTCCTGCACCTTTGGGCGAGTTTGTCCTGGAATTGTTCTTTAACCAGATTCCAGTGTTTGCCTGAGAGCGAGCAGATCGTCCGTCCACCTGTAATCATCTGTCCGACACTAATCCTCCTGCTGTTGAGCCTCAAAGCTGTCGGCTTTCACCGGCTCCGTCCAATCAGAATGAGATTTCCACCTGGATGAAGCTGCAGACTGTAGATACTGTTCGGAAAAGTCGCGTCGATATTTACATCTCGTGTCTGATGCTCAGCCTTTGCTTTGTTTTGGCCATTTTGTTTAGTGTGACAGAATTTTGACTGAACTTTTTAATGCAGTACTTTAACTTCTCTGTAAATTTATACGAGCTGAATTTATTATAACAGAAATTATCTAACTTTAATATAAAATTACTTTATGATTTCAGAACTTGATTATAACAGCAGTGGAATTTACAGTATTTTAATTAAAATCATTTCAATGCTCCATCAGGGATTTCAACATTCCTCTTCATCCTTTTTACTTCAAATCAAATATTCAATCACTTGATTATCACTTGAAACGCAGCCTAACTTCTTCTCTTTCGTTGTCAACAAGTATTTTTCTCAAGCAGAAACCAGTTTATCACCTTATTCTCCAGCTAACCAAACTTTTCAGATTGAAAAAAGTCGATGTTTCAGGCTCAGCTGCTGATGTTTGTTCTTCTAAAACCATCCACCTCTGATATCATCTGTGAAGTTCTGTCCTCAGATCAGTAAATCTTCCAGTAAGTCTTCCTCCCTCTTTTTCATTAAACCTGCATTATTCACTTGACATTAAAAAAAATGTCAACAAGTGAATAATGTACAGGCAGCGTTCAGGCAGCACAAAACCTTTTTGGTGACAAACCAGACGTGAATAAAAGCTGTAATTTGATTCTGGAATTCAAGCGATCATCCTGCCTGGTGGCAGCGACGCAGGGTTTCTGGTGAGCCGATGTTTTTCCCGCTGACAAAGTGATGAACAATGCTGAGTCTCATTCACGATCAATTGTTAATCGGCAGAGTTGTGTTGTTCAAAGTTTAACGAGCCACTGGGAATCGCCGGGACGCTGAGAGCAATATGCCCCCCCCCTCTCTGTTCGTCATCTTTCCCAGGCGTCAATGTTTTTCTTACTAATTCATCTGAGCAGGATTTTAAAACTCGAGTCGAAAGTTTAAAGAGAACAAGAAGCAAAAATAGTTTGATGTTTTATTCATCATCACTGGATTGATTTAAAAAGGTTACAATAATGAAAAGCTTTGTTCGTACAGCAGTGAATACATTTTAGGCAGAAATTAAAAGTCTGGGATCTGAACTGAAAATACTGGTCATTAGTGTGTGTGTGAGTTTGTGGTCTGGAGCTTTTAAACCCAGTGTTCCGACTGACAGGACAATGATTCAGAGGATGATCTAAATATTTAATCACTTTTTTTCTCTCCACTCTGATTTGTCTTAATAATTAACACCCTGTAGGTGAGTGAGCTGCTTACTTACAATTCATAATGTTTTTATCTTTTATGTTTCTCCTCAGATCTGAGGTCTTCGTCAGTTGTTCAGGTTGATTTTCCTCTGACTCTCGGCGTGCTGCCTTCAGGGCCGCTGCTCTTTCTCCCATTCGATTTGCCGCTCCTCGCTCGCCCTCTCTCCTCGGTGCATTCTGCTCCTCGTGCAGGTCACAAAAGATCAGCCAAGATGATGATTTAGCGATATTTAATCCAGACACGATGGCGTGGACGCTGTCGTGTTCTGTCGCTCTGAGAAAGATTTATTCGCCGAGGGGTCGGAGGTCAGATTCCTCTTCAAGGTGAGGGAGTAATGTGATTACATTATCATACACGTAACAATTCACTGGGGATTTATTTGATTTCCCCTTCAACACAGTGTTCCAAGTCTTTGACAGTGCTGACGTCAGCGTTTGAGTCCGTTTTTTAATGATGTGCAGGATTTAAGAAAAGATAAGAAAATATTTCACTAATCCAGAAGCAAAGTCTTCCTGCTCCAGATTACAGAATCAACAATATGTAATAAAGCACAGAGAATAAAACACTATTAACATCTTGTCTAAAACAGTCAAGTAAAAATTTAAAGAGTTATGAAGAAGCAGTGTCTCATAGAAATAACAATAGAAATGAAAATAAAAAGTAATAAAATAGCTGCTACAGTCGGATTTATACAGAATAAAAACCATAAAAATGTTGATGTTGAGAAAAACAACAATAAAAGGATATGATGTTAATATGATGAATTTAAAATGAAGAAACACCAGAGGCACAATTAAAGAAAAAGATCCAATTATAAAATGCTGAAAGAGAAAATATGTTTTGAAGTGAGTAAATCCAGAGATAAAGGAAAAACATCCAGAGGAAATTAAAAGATTGAAAACAGAAAAAGATGTAAAACAAACTAATACAGTTTAGCTAAAGAGTAAAGCCCATCGTGTTTATCGTCTTCTGTCCTGGGACTTCCTGTTTGAGCTGCCGGGTCCTGAAGTGGACGTGTGAGCTGAAGACCGCTGTTATCTCTCTGAGGACACATTTCATTTGTGAAGGGCTCATGTGGGACTCTTTGTGTTTCTGTGATTGGTTACCTCGAATCTGAGACAACAGAAATGGAACTGGTGACGCTCGCTGATCCCTGGACAAGCTGCTGCGGTCCCACTCTGAGACGGTCTGAGGTCCGAGGGGTCGGCAGACACGTCCCTGCTGTCGTCTCGACACTTCAGCTGCTTAGTCATCGTCCCCCTGTGACAGGAAATCTTAGAAAATCCGACCTTCGAGGATTTTGTTAGCCTGGATTTTGGATTTGCTCGCTGTGACTTCCTGTGTTGGAGCGCCGCGGGGCTACAGCGTGATGGAGCTGTTGTCTCCGCTTCGTTTCTCCTTGATCCACTTCCTGTTAGAGCGCGATGCGGACGGATCAGGAGCGTTTGAAGCGGCGCTGCTGGACGACTGAGGGCAGGGGGCAGTTTGTCCACCCGTGCGGCCGGGCCCGTTCCCGTGAACGTGATACCTCAAGAAGGTCACTGTGGCCTCACAAAGTATGTGAACACGATATCTTAAGATCAGCTTGACGGAATCACTTTGACTCAAACATGAACTGATATAGATTTTGGTTCTTGGAGGTTAAATGTATAAAGTTGCAGCTGAACTCCTGCAGCCTCTGTGGACACGTCCTCCTCTTTGACTCGATAAACCAGTCAATTACACAATCAATGATCCACTTCATTAGAGAACCAGTTGTGTGTTTAATCACGTTTATCTCCTCGTTAGAGACGAGAGGTTTAAACGGAGACGCCTGGTTATTGTGTTTTTTCTCATATATTTGACATTTAAGGACTAAACTTTGAATTCCACAGACGTAAAAACTGAAAACATGTTTTTTATTTCATGAGCCTTGAAAACCGTCGATAGTCACTGATCCTCAGAGTCATAACTCTGCCGCATCGGAACACGACAAACACATTTTAAGATTCAGGGTCACCTGTAATTTCAAATCATGTTTGTCCCTGACGTCTTTGTCCTCCCTCAAACAGTCTACACACATATTTTTGTCTCATATGACGTCACATGTGACCTTCGACCGCTGACATGTTACCTGTGAATTCATGAGTGAAGAGAACACGTTCACGAGGCATAAAGGTTTCCACCACCAAGTTCCAATCAGGTCGTCCTTGAGTCTCAATGAATGTTTGTGACAATTCCAGACACATTGTCCTGACATTACTAGGACGTCGATATTTCACCTTGAACATTTGTGGAGGTATGTCACTGTGTCTCCACGCGGTCAGACGGTATCGGAGGATAAATGAGTTCCTGTAAAGCTGAAGGATTATTCAGAGGAATGAAAGGATCCTCAGCTCAGCTCCTCTAATCAGCGTCACCCACGGTTCCACTTCTCAGTTCTGAAAAATGTTGTAAAGTGCAGCGAGGTCGTTCCAGGGGAGAGAACAGGATTTTTGCAGCTCAGAAAGAATCGTTGAGAGTTGAGAATAAAGGCGTCTGCGTGAGGAAGCATTAGTTAACCTTCGTGATAATTTACTTTTCCACGCTTGGTTTGTTCCGGAGCGGAAACATCTTCCTGTGTTTCTGTGTTGAGCGTCTGTTAACAGCATCTCTTGGATTTGACTCCGCTGATAACTTGGACCATAAAGCAAATATGTGAATGAAGCCACTCGACAAGAATGACGTCAAATAAGTAGAATTAACCAATGAGAGAGTTTGCAATATGTAACTTCACCACTAGATGTCAACGATGATTATGACGTTATAAAACTTTGTCTCGTCTCTGCAAAACAACAAATCACCCTGGAAGTCTGGGACGCACGTGGCGTCGCTTCATTCGCAGACGTGTTGACATGATGAAGGTGTCGCAGTGTGAACACTTCCGATCGTTCTGGAGAGTGAGTTCACCGTCTTGCCGTGTTGTGTTTTTCTTCTGGCGAGCGCGAGTTGGCACCGCGGCTGATCCTGTCAGCGCCGTGCAGAAGCAGGAGTGTGGCAGAACGCCCCGAGGCAACGTGCTCAGTGAATCAGCTCGCTGGAGTGTGTGTGTTTATTCCCACCAGAGTTTAGGGCACTGAGAGGTTGCAGTTGTGTTCCTAATGTTTATGAGTGCTTTCGTCAAGTGTGAGTGTGTTTCGGTGTTTGTATTCCTGTGCTAATATCCCCTGAGGACGCCGGTTGACTGGCCGACATTGCCGAGCCTTGAAATGGAGAGGCCACAGCTGTGTGTGTGTGTTTGTGTGTGTGAGTGTGAGCTGTGACACAGCTGGTGTTGTGTTTTCCCACCTGTGAACCTCAGAGTTTAAATTGTGAGTCTGCCGTGTGACGCACAGCTGGACGCCGGACACGGGAAACTGAGGCTCCATCCAAACGTGTTTATTCGACAAATTCTGTTTTCAAAAGAAAAACAATCTCCGTCCACAGGAAACACACATCAACACACAAAGACTCGATCAGCAAGAGGCTGTGAGCGTCAAACATCTCAGTGTGTGTTCGTCCAGAATCAAACGCAGCTCCAGAGAGCAGTTGAACTTACATGTGTATGTTATGAGAAGGAGGGTAAAATCTAATGTGGATTAGCTGAGGCTTTTATTGTGAAGGGTTCGTGTTTATGCCTCAAAAAAACTAGATGAACCTTTTTTACGTGGAAGTTTAATATATTTTTACACTGAACTCTGGAACCACTGTGTAGAATCACTTCATGTTTCTGTTTGGTGCTGCACTTTGTCTCTCTGCTGTTTTTCATTTCTCTTTATTTGACACCAAGTTACTGAAGCAAATCTGAATGTGTCAACGTTTTCATGTTTTGGATCTTTATTTAATTTCATGCATGAATGTGTTGATTAGCAGAGAAGCTCGTGTCACACAGTGAAGCAGCGTGGGGCGTTTAGTGACCCTGTTTACGCTTTTATATAAGAAGAGGTTTTTCACGGTACGCAGGGAAACAGAAATATTCTGAAGGATTTTACTATTTTCTGTGAATATGTTTTCGTGACATGTGGGAACGTGGATGTTGAAGGTGCAGAGAGAATTTGTGCAGGAGACTATAAGTTGGTTGTGTTTTCTGTTAATGAGACGTCTTGGATTTGGTGCAGATTCTGTCTCTCTTCTGGGATGTGTCCCCACATTGTCAACACGTATCTCACTCTCATCTTTTTGAAATGAAGCTGGTGATTAACGAGGGTCTCTGCTTCAGACTGTTCTCAAGACTCATTTATCTGTTTGTCTGTTCTCGTGATTCTCTGAAAATGACTTTCTGCTCGGGCAGCGTTTTATTTAAATTTTTTTTAAAACAACAGTTTGTAGACGCTCACGTTAAAGAGACAGCGTGCTGGAATAGTTTTGGCTGCAGAACTTCGCTGCAGCTCAGACTTTCATTCGCCTACGTGATCTGAGTCAAAGTTCAAAAAATGCATTTTTATTTCTCTTCTTTCTTTCGGAGTATTTGCAGCCGGAGGGTTTGAGACCACCGGGAGCTGCCCAGAACCACCACCATCTGCTGCTGCACAACACCCGAGCTCCAGGATAAACGCCACACTGCTGCTCTTAAAGCCGCTGAACACAGTTTCTAAACTTGATTAATTGATCTTATCCTCGTCTCAAGGTCCTGATTTTAAATTTAAAGAAAACCGGACAAATTTATTTTGAGTTATCGCCAACAATAATCTGCTGCTTTATTTCATCTGCTCTTTTTTTTAATTGTTCTTGGTCATAAACAAACAGACGACTGGAATTTGAATGATAAATAAAATAAGATTTAAAAACTGAGGATTTCAGTTGCAACTTGAGTAGAAAACATTTTGTTCACCAATTTTTTTTATCTGAGCTCTGTGCTGCAGAGAATCTAATGACATTCTTTTTGGAATAATCTGATCTTGTTTTTTTTCTGCTCATAATCCAGTTTACTTTCTAGGTTAAAGGATTAAGAGCAAACCATTAAAACAGGTAGAGTTCTGAAGGAGTGACCTGAAAAAGCCTTTCATTTAAAAATCACACACACAAATCAGTCCTCAAATGTTTGTTGTTCTTACCATTTGAAAGACACAACATGAGCCACAGAGTTTTATTGACGCACACTTCAGCTGCAGCGGACGCTCGGAGGTTAAGTGGGTATTTGATGGAGCGATAAATGGAGCGTTGCTAACAGAGAGTAACATCAGGGACCCGACCACGGCTGTAAATCTTAATTCATCACATGGACACAAACATGAACGATCCCGTTGAACGAGGATTTGTCTGCAAAGAGGACGAGGATAATGTGTGATGGAGGAAGATAGAGACCCTGAATCTGTCCGTCCACTTTCTGCCCCTTGTGTTGTGGATGTTCTTCTACTCAACTGTTGCTCATCTGTCTCTCTCTCGTCTCACAGGCTGTGTGAGAGATTGTGTGTGTGTGTGTGAGTGTGAATGTCTGTAAAATGCCGCTGAAGGACGAACGCGTATGATTGGATATGGAGGCCGTCAGCGTAGCCAACGACACACAGGACGAGCTCCGCTTCCTGCCCACGTCTGACGATGACCCCGGCCACGTCGGTTACCGTGACTACGACCCAGATGCCAGCGCCGTCCCACCAGTGCTGCCGACACTGCTGTTCGAGGGCGTGAATTTTCCAGAGGACCCCATCAGGCTGCTGAGTGTGCAGGTAGAGGCTGACATGTCAATCAAATTACTCACATTCATGTCATTGCTTTTTTTTTTTTTAAATGATCTTTTAAAGTGATTAAATTTAAAAGTTAAAACTTGCAGATACACTTCACTCACAGAATTCATTCATCTATCTCATGAATCATTCTGTGAAAAAGTCAAATTTCACAATCTTAAAGAAAGAGATGAAAACAAACAGGACAGCGGTGATGATGTCAGCTCCCTGGTGGAGTAAATTATCAGCTAACACAAAGTGACACTGAGGCTAATGGGAAACTTTTACAGGTATTAGATCACAAACAAAAGTATTTAAACTGAAGCTTTGACCTGATTGTGTCACTGGAAGAAAAATCATCAGTACGACACAGAAAGAAAAGAAAAAAAGATCAACACACACATCTACATGCACACACACACACACACACACATATCTGCACACAGACACACAGTATCTGAACCCAACCACTGACATTTTCAGCTTCAGCATCACATTTATCCACAGTAGTGACACTGTACGTACCAGATACGGTGACAGATGTTTACAGCTGTTTGTGTATTTGTTTACAGGTGGTGTTGATCCTGGCCTACAGCACCATCATCGTGCTGGGGGTTCTGGGTAACTCTCTGGTTATCTACGTCATCTACCGCTTCAAGACGCTCCGCACCGTCACCAACTTCTTCATCGCTAACCTGGCTGTCGGTATGTTCACACACACACGTTGTGTTGTTTCTAATCCGATGCTGTGGGAGTCAGCACAGCCGGGAGATGCTCTCTGACATCTCAACATGGTGACCTGCTTGTGTGTGTGTGTGTGCGTGCATGCGTGTGTGTGTGTGTGCATCGCTGTCTGTAGATCGTCGGCGGTGATGACTCAAACATCTGTCAGCTGTTATGTGCTCATCCTCTGTGATGTCTGGGATTTGTCGGCTGTTCTGTGGCTCAGACACAAACACAGATGAATTCAAACGCTTATTGTTCATGTGTTTGATTCTCACACGTCTAAATTTTTTACGACGATGTTAAATGTGATCGTGTATGAATAGATTTCTCAGCGAGGACGAATCAGAGACACTTAAAGACCTTTTTAAAAAGGATCCCTCCGGGCATCTTCATGATCTACATGTTAATCCTTCTTTTCCTTTTTTATTTACGAACAAGGATGATACGGATTTTTAAAAGAGCCAAAAAGAGAGGGAGGGAGAGGAAAGGACGACGGGCTTGTGATGATTTTCAAAGATATAAATGTTTTTTTCATCCAGCCTCTTTTTATGCACATTTCAGTGGATCAGTGCGATGACCTCAACTTTCACCCCGAACATCCCCGAGGATTGAAATACCAACAACAGAAGCTAATGACACTGAACCATCATCCGCTCAGGACTGTGACATAAATAATCTTTTTTTCAGAGCAACAATGTGACGTCACCTCAGCGCTGTGCATTTCTAATTTCTGATTCTCGACCGAAGTGGCACACGATGTTAAAATTCCTGCCGGTGCACGATGAATCACCTGGATCGGCTTTGCTTTAAAGCAGGTGTTCAAATCTACACCTGTGTTAAAAGTTCAATCAAAGCATGCTGAATGCAGCTACGTGCAATTAACAAATGGGTAAATCATCACAGTGTGATAAATTAATTAATTAAGGTGAAAACAACCCAACAGGAGAATCATTAAACACAAATTACAAACACAAACGATGTGAAATAATGGTGTGTGAAGAGGTGTGAGGCTCTGTGGGAGGGAAGGAAAATTACCGCTGCTGCTGCCTGAAGCACATTTTATCCATAAGTCTTCACACTGAAGAAAAACCAAGTGTCATCGCAAATGTTTGAGCAAATAAACGAGCATGGACGGACGTGGGAGAGGATCAGACTTCAGCACCATGGAGAGGGACAGGCTGCTCTTTACGCACACTATGATGTTTGGTGACGGAGCCGCGTGTAAACTGATAGTGATGCGGTCACAAGAATACTGAATGGATGTTTTCCACTCGCACACTCTCTACTTGTTTGTACAGCGTCGCCGACTAAAGCGTATAAATTTATCACATGGGCACAAACATGAAAGAGCCTCTGGAACGAAGATGTGTCTGCAAACAGAACGAGGGTGATGTGGTCAGACTTCAGCACCATGGAGAGAAACACGATTGGACTTCAGCACCAAGGAGAGAGATGGGATCGGACTTCAGCACCGCGGAGAGAGACGGGATCAGAATTCAGCACCACGGAGAGAGATGGGATCGGACTTCAGCACCGCGGAGAGAGACGGGCTCTGACTTCAGCACCATGGAGAGAGACGGGATCAGAATTCAGCACCACGGAGAGAGATGGGATCGGACTTCAGCACCACGGAGAGAGACGGGATCGGACTTCAGCACCACGGAGAGAGACGGGATCGGACTTCAGCACCACGGAGAGAGACGGGATCGGACTTCAGCACCATGGACAGAGACATGATCTGACTTCAGCACCACGGAGAGAGACGGGATTGGACTTCAGCACCATGGAGAGGGACATGAGCTTCATTCAATGATCCCTTCGTGTCCATCAAAGTAAATAAATAATAAATAAATAATAAATGATAAATAGATAAATCAGCTGCAGAGGATCAAACGTTGGTTTTCACATCGGCAGTAACGTGACGCAGCTCCGACACGTCTGCAGAGCGTCAACAGGAACGAGTCAGAGCTCGTATCAGTGAACTAAAAACAACATAACAACAACAAAGTGTGAAGCGCCGCGTCGGTCGACTCACTTTGTTTCCTGTGAATCCCTCCAGACAGAATCCGTCACTAACAATGAAAACGACCATATAGAGACGTCAAGTCAAGTTAGGTCACGTTTTCATTATACAGCCCAATGTCACGGATCATAAGTTCGCCTCAGGGGTCGTCAGAGCACAGGACACAGACGAGGGGGAAACTCACAGCAGAGAGACGGAGGATTCGCAGTCAGGGCGACGACATCGTAGACTGAAAATACTCATCAAGAACGTGATGTCAGAGGACACGAGATGAGTTTCTTTATGAAACACATTTAAAACAACCAGAGTTTATTTCAGTGTCAAACTTCAGAAAACATCAACAACGTCAATGTGAATAATTTCAAAATATTTTTCAGTTTGAATATAAAATGAAGAAAACTTCTGCTTTTGTTCTGCGAATGTTTTCACCTCAGCGTAACGTAGAAACAATCCCCTGAAGTTTTCTACATAAAGAAATCTCTTTAACGTAACTCGATGACCTTCAGGCTGCCGCTCCGTCCACGAGGATCCAAATTAACCCCCCCCCCTCCCGGTTTGTTCGTTTCCTTCTGCAGCCGTTAGCAAAGAAGGAAACATATCAAATAAGTTGATTAAAGAGGAAAGTGTGTATGAGTGTGTGCCTGGAGTGTTGGTTGTTCTGGAAAGTTTTGAGAAAGTTATAATTAATATTGACACACACACACAGTGATCCCTTGTGTAAAACATAATAAACTTTTCTTTTCACCTCTTGAGTTTTCAAATCTGAGTTTCTGTCACTTAAACATCCAGTTTATAAAAATGAGCCGTCACTTATTTCATTTAATCACATTTTAATCTAATTAAAATATTCCCACGTTTGTGTTTTTCATTTTTTGTAAATTTCTTCAATATATTTTGTATCTCGCAGGATTTCTACGATCTTAATGTTTAATTTAATGGAGGTAAACATCACAATCTAATACAAAGTAATTAAGATTATAATGATAGTAAACTTTGATGATAAACTTTATACAACAACAATGACGACTATAAACATGTCTCTTTCCCTGTGGGTAGCATTGCTTGGATTTAATTAGCTGTTAGTAAGCAGATACATTTTTGCATCACTGCTTCACATAACGTTCACAGACCAGAACCACAGTGTTCTTCTTCTCTGGTGTTTGATGAATTGTTGACTTTATCGCCACCTGCTGGCCCTGCATGCTTGTTTGAGCGTTTGTCATTTCTGTGTTCTCATCTGGACGGAGATCATTTGTAAAAACGAGAAATATTTTATATATAGTATTATAGTATTAGTATTATATATTCCTTCAAGCTCTGAAGCTTTACTCTGAAACTGAGTGGACGTTCTCTCCACGTGTAACTTTCTCCTCTTGATATTCTAATGTAAATGTGTCTATGAGGAGAACGCACCTCAGAGACGTTAGCATATATAAACATCGTCTGCTGCAGAGCAGATTTCATGAAAGTGATTCTCCTGCTGCCGAAGCTCTGAGTGTGAAGATCGAGAGAGAGAGTGTGATTGATGTGATGTGAAATGTGCAGGGATGTAGAACGACAGTGGCCAGAAAGTTGTCGGTTCAATTCCCCCGGATCTAAAAAGGAGCAGAGATTGTGTGATAAACAGTTGACTCCCTCGGGCGCTCCTTATGATAATTAGTTTCAGCCGACAAGACAATGAAGAAGCTTTCTTTCATCAGAGTGAGACCAGAAGTTCTTCAGTTTTCAAAACCTCACGGTTAAGATTTTTTCCTCTCGCAGTTTATCTACATATGTTACAGTCTGACTTCCCTACAGACACACCAGCGCCCCCAGGTGGTCACATCTAATTGAAGCAGCAGGGGTTCAATCACAGCAGAGTTAGATTCCAAAGCAGCTTTCAGATACGCACTGAACTCCAGATAATCCTCGGACATTCTCCTGAGGGGCTGTATGTGAGAGGTGCTAAACCCGCTCCGAGTAAAAACTCCTCACAATGTCCGTAGGAGCCGATGTGAGAACACATCAGGAAGCTTTTTGGAATTTTCATCTTGCTCCTCCGTGACGATAGATTCTGACGGTTAGCGGCTGGAGCACAGGGATCTACCCCGTCACATTCATCGGTTGAATCTGCAGGTGTAGACGAAGGTGGTGGCGAGAAGTTGTCCTCAGCTGCCACTAGGGGGCGTCAGGCTCATTCAGAGTTATTGGCTGCTGTAAACGCTGAACAACACCCAGAACAGTTAAAATTCTAACGTCTCTGAAAACGCTTTTTGAGCTGCAGGTGATTTTCTCTGAATGAGTTTTCTCGTAAAAAGTTTACACATCGTCGTCGGAGCCGAGGACGTCGTCCGTGTTTGTGCACGTTGATGATCACGGACGTTTATGTGCAGATGTTGATTAAACTGATCATGTGACCTGCTGTGTGTCGGCAGCTGTCGGACCAGATGGCGTCTCTCTCTCTCTCTCTCTCTCTCTCTCTGATGACTCACCAGCTGTTTGGACGGCAGCAGCTGCTGTGACTCACTGGTTCATTCGTCTCATTTAAACACAGGAAATGTTTCAACATCGCGGATTAATGGTTTAAAATAATCTGTTTTAATTGAAAACAAAGTACATTAACACAAGTACACTAGCGCTGTGTACATGTATTGATTTACATTTTGACATCAGTCATCTGTGTTTTTTTTTGTTTTGCTGATCTGCATCAAAATGTCATTTAGAGTTGTTCACAAAGTTCAATCAATTAGTTACGTCTTTTAAAACTTTTGGAAATTGGACTTCCCATTTTATTTTGAAATGTCTGCTCTTGTTTGTCGGTTGTTACTTTACTTCCTGTCTCCGTCAGTTGCTCTCTGCTTCTCTTCAGCCAATCAGTGTTCAGCGTGTTTAAACATTTGTTGGTTCAGTTTGTGTTTTTCTTTGTGTTTGGCTCTCGCCTGCCTCAGCTCTCCAGATACTGATGCATTTGTGAAAGTCTGAATGAAGAATTTGTGTCCGTGTCCTGCAGCCGACCTCCTGGTCAACACGCTGTGCCTCCCCTTCACCCTCGTCTACACGCTGCAGGAAGAGTGGAAGTTCGGCAGCACCCTCTGCTTCCTGCTGCCCTACGCCCAGGGGCTCGCCGTGCACGTCTCCACGGTGACGCTCAATGTCATCGCCCTGGACCGACACAGGTGGGTGCAGGTGTTTAAAGTTAAAAACGGACTCATCAGAACTATAAAACTATATTAACGTGTACCTGGGTGATTATTTTGTTGAGGCTGTCTACGATGAATGGAAGTTAATGCAATGTCCTGACAAGGACAGCAGCACAAACCTGTGTGTGTTGTGTTTAGGTGTATCGTGTACCACCTGGAGACCAGGATGCGTAAGGACGTGTGTTTTGGCGTGATTGCGTTGACGTGGGTGCTGAGCGCTGTGCTGGCCAGTCCGCTGGCCATCTTCAGAGAGTACAGCTCCTTAACTCTGGAGCCTGGACCCAGCATACAGGTACACACACACACACACACACACACACACACACACACACACACACACACCTGTAACACCATGTTGCAATATCAAACACTTCAGACCTTTGATCTTTCTGCTCGTTCCTCGCTGCCTCACGTGTCCCTCCTCTCTTCTCCATCTCTTTCATCTCTCTCTTTCCATCCCTCGCTCTTCTATCCTCCCTGTCTTTCTGTTCTTCTCCTCCCTCCTGCTTTATTCATTTCCTTTCGTTCGCTGCAGAAACTCCGTCCTCCGTTTCAATCTGTAACTGAATTTATTTAAATAAATTGACTGAATTTATTTATTTAAATAAATTCAGTCAATGATCAAAAGTAAATGAAACTAACATTCTTCTTTAATCTACTTGAATCAAACCAAAGGTTTTATCTGAGAAATCTGAGGAAAACTTAATTGAATCAAAACTGAATTAAAGATTCCAAAAATATTTTTGGCCACTTGGGGGCAGTGCAACAAGCTCTCAACACAAACAAACCTAAACCTTAAGTTATTAAAATCATTTTTTATATAAATTACACCAAGTTAATCTCTATGACTCTGTGTCACCCCAGGTGTGCACGGAGAAGTGGCCCGGTAAAAGCACCGACGGCACCGTCTACAGCATCTCCATGTTGATCCTGCAGTACTTCCTGCCGCTGTCCATCATCTCCTTCGCCTACGCCCGCATCTGGTCCAAGCTGCGTGGCCACGTCAGCCCGGCGGAGACCTGCGGCAACAGCAGCGCCAGCTCAGACCGCCACCGCCGACGCCGCAAGACCACCAAGATGTTGGTGACCATGGTGGTGGTGTTCGCCGTCAGCTGGCTGCCCTTCCACGCCTTCCAGCTGGCCACCGACATCGACAGCACAGTGCTGGACATGCGCGACTACCGCCTGCTCTACACCGTCTTCCACGTGGTCGCCATGTGCTCCACCTTCGCCAACCCGCTGCTGTACGGCTGGATGAACCGCAACTATCGCGCTGCCTTCCTCGCCGTCTTCAAGTGTCACAAGGGCGGGGAGCGAGGGAGGAGCGGCCGGCTGGACAGCATTCATCCACTCGGGGGAGGGGAAGGAGGAGGGAGAGCAAAGAAGATAGTGCTGGAGACGCAGGACGTGGTGTCGACCCACCTGAACGCCACGGACGTGTGAGCGACGGAGGGAGGGGGTGATGGAGGAGGGGAAGGAGATGACAAGATGGTGATAAAGAGATTACAGAGGCAGGAAGGAGAAGAGAGAATCATTGTCAGGAAATCCTGTCCCCCAGTTGTTCCCCAGACAACAATAGATACAAGAAGAAGACGAGATTCCACAGAGACAGAAAGAGAAGGAGATAAAGATGCAGGAGAAAATAGAAACGACAAAGTGAGAGGAGGCTGACGGGGGGGATTAATGAGGTTCTGGAATCCGATGGTGTATATGAGCAGGGATTAGACGAGGAATGACAGAAGAACAGAATCAAGTTCTCCTCGACCAATCAAAGCGCCGTCGCTTTGAGGACAATTCAAATGTTTTTCTTCAGCTTTGTGAAACTGAAAACATTTAAAGTTTACCGACTGCAGACGAACAGATCTGGAGCTCTCCAAAACATTTATCATGAAACTATGATTGTTTTCCCAAAAGAGTCTGACGATAAAAACTGATTCAACAACGCCAAACATAGGGCTTAACTCCACCTCCATCCCACACGTGAAGCATTCAGCTTGTACGTTTAACACGCAGCGCTTTGTGACGGAGAGGAGTGAACACATGGCCGCGCTGCGAGGATTTAACCGCTGATGGCAGCCAATTGTCCATAATTGTGTTTTCCAGAAGCGAGCAAAACTGAAGGCACCGGGGAACCGCGTCAAAACAATTCTGACAGGCAAAAAATAAAAAGTTTGGACGGGTTCGAGGATGCATGATGCAAGATTTGTGTAATGTCCGACATTGTTACGTCATGAAAATGTGTTTGATGTGCATTATTCTGCAAAACAAAGCGGCGTGCAGGAGTCGGACGAGAGGCATGGTGACTAAGAGGGGAGAGCGAGAGCGAGAGGTCTGAATATAACTGATTGGGATTAAAAAGAGGAGACGCTTTGTTTTTCTTTTTCATGGATGAAGGACGGAGAGCAGAGGATGAAGAGAAACAAGAGGGGATCAGCTGGGAAAAAGAGGGATAATGAGGCAAAAGAGAAAGAGAGAGAGAGAGAGAATTCAAACAAACACAAATGAGTGTTTATTTGTTTATTTTACTTCTTTTTTCTGTTTCACTGAAAAAACAGTTTTAATAATAATTCAAGTTATCGATCGTGTCATTTTCAAGCCTTAAACCACAACCAGACTCTTGATTCAAATTGATGCAGCTGTCTTTTTGTTATACCACATGTTCTTCGACCGTGCGACACCTGGTTCCCTACGTCACCCACAATGCAACTCCAGCACCAGAGGTTGCGTGGCCGATCCAGATGTGTCCTGCTAAGAATGGCTAATGCAGATGAGGGGCCGGATACAGAGGCCTGGTGAGCTCGCGACCCCCGACCCTGGCACGAGGATAACGGTCAGATGTCACACAGCGCCCCCTACAGGCTCAGTAAACTTGTCGTGTGTGTTGTTGTGAAATCCGTTCAGGCTCAGAAAGAGAAACTTAGAGGAGTGAGGGATGAATTTAAAAGGGCCAGCATCTGAATTTTAGAGTTATCTTCTGTGTGTGAGTATCAGAAGGAGCTGAGTTCTGGATGCAGCCCGGGGGATCAAACATACGGGACGTGGCCGGGGACTGAATCTACTGCATTTCATTTGTGTCCAAAACTTATCGCAATTTGTTTTTCTCCGTCGCCCGAGAAGCTTCAGGCGCTGCACTGCCAACACACCCTCCACCTGTGGGCATATCCATCGAGCTGCCGATCAAAGGCCACTGATGTCTTGGCTCATGCAGATCGGCCGAACAGATGGAAGCTCAACACGGCAAAAGTACAACTTATTATTTTTTAAAGCCCGTTGGACGTCCAAAGGGCTTTAAAAAATAATAAGTACAACTTTGGGCCTTCTCCGCTCAACATGTGGGCTCTGATTTGAGGCTCATTCAGTCTGCTTCTCCTACAAATTAAAATGTGTCAGTTTTAAACAATATAACCGTCTCAACTATATAATTCCTGCTGAGGAATAAACAAACGCAGGGGTGAAAACCTCTTCGACGGAGGTAATTAAACTTAAATCTCCCTCTCGGTTTATTTCCACAACACCTTCAGCTGCAGTTCAACTCATGCATTAAACGAACAGCAGTTATATATTCTAATTGTCATATTTCAAATAAAATTCATTTAAACTGTGATCACCAAAGGTCATTTTGTATTTTAGAATTTGAAGGTGAATTAGCATATTGTAATTATAACTCTCGGTCTACCTCCGGCTGCAGCTGTGTCATCATACAAATGGTCTGAATAACAGCACTTTGCTCACGTTAATGAAAGTTCCAGTTGTATTAGTTTCAACTGTGGGATAAGAAAAAGTGATTAGAAAGAGAGTAGAGTTTAGACTGGGATGTTAGAGAGGATCAAACCCTGCAGATAAAATCCTAAATGATTTCTGGACTCGGCCTGTTTGTCCCCTTGCTCGTCCCCTTTAAATCCCTCGATCAGCAGATCCTCTCTCTCTCTCTGTCTCTGAGCTATGTCACTGCCTCGCCCAAGCCAAAATCCCACAATCCCCCTCTGTTCCCTCCCTCCGAACCTCGCCAGCTGTCGATCTCCATCCTCGCTCTCTTCCCCTATGAACGCACGCCTCAACAACTCAGAAATGGCGTCTCTCTCTCTCTCTTTCTGAGGACAGACAGAAAATAATAAGAGCTATCTGTTCTGTTTCAGAGTCACAGTCATTCCTCTCGAAAAGACAGTTTCATCTCGTCGATGTTTCAAACGTGTGTTTGACTGAATCCACTAGAATCATTTTCGAGGCATGATTTTCAGATTCAATTTAAAAACAAACCAACACGTGCTTTAGTTCAACAGCAGCAGCTCAATGAGATCAAACCTGGATTTGAGTTGGACGATTTTAAAGTTTTTTACAACGTCACATTGAGGAAATGGGTCAAACAGGTTTTCAGAAAGAGTTTGACTTCACCTTGTTCGCTCTAAGTCCCCAAAGCTATCCCACAATGCATTGCATGGATACATCATTGTGCTCTCTTGTCAACAGACTGAAGGATTGTTATTGTTATTTTTGGCGTCCAGGGTGTCGAGAGTAAAAGTGCAGGTCTGGAGCGATGAGTCAGAAGTTAGTCGGAGGTTCAAACTGACCACTCAAAAAATGAAAGAAAGAAGTTGTCTACATCTCCCATGGTGCATTTTGGTAATAAGTATCCAGTCAAAGTGGGTAATACCAATACTGCAAGTATTTAAATTACAGTTTGAACTAGAATTTCAATCAATTCAATTTTAACTTTCACGTATAATAAATCCTCCCAATTCTCAACAGAGACGACAAAAAACAAACCTGCGGAATTCAGAATTTCTTGAAAACTCTGGTTGTGATGTGTTACTGATGTTTTTCAGAACCGGCGCAGGAGCAGTTAATATATCCACATTTTATTCCTATAGAGTTTCTGTTCCTGCATCACAGCTAGCTGAATAAATTGTTAACCCCTGTGGCGTTACGTAAATATTAGCATCCATTTTGCTGTTGCCTAGCAGCAACAACTTGCGTGCACACTGTGTAAATGCCCTCCGACATCGTAACCACAACCTCATGGGTTCCATTAAAGGGCAGCATATCGACACGTCATGGGCGCCAATTGGCTCATTACTGCCCCCCACAGTACATAATTGTTCAATTTGATGGGTGTGAACCTCCGACCTTGCTCCCATCATGCTCAGCGAAGCTGGTAAAAGCACCATGCCTCAGCAGCTCGATCCTTGTAATTGGCTGATCTGATGGAACAAGCATCGCAAGGGTCTGTTGCTGCACCTGAAGCTTTTTCCTTCACTTAAAAATCACAAATTATTCCTTGGGAGGAGGTAGAGAGGAAAAGGTTAGCGTGTGCTGGGGATGGCGAGATGACAGCCCTGATATGTTTTCATTTATCTTTGGAAAATAAATCCACGGCTCCTCATCCATCACGTCTTCTGATGAGGTTTGTGACAGGACATGATGCTGCTCGACCTTTACCAAACATGAATGTAAACTGCTTTGTACCATGACCGTAACGCTGTATATTGTGTAATTCTGTGTAAATATCAACTGTGTGAATGAGTGTAACCAAGCACAAACTGTTGGCCTTTACCCAACAACTGATCATTCTCAAGCACAAACACACCTCTGGGCTCTTTCTTACTGTGTGTGTGTGTGCGTGCGTGTGGGTGCGTGTGTGTGTTTCAGCTATGATTAGTTAAAATTTGTTTTGTAATCACACTAAAAGTTAATTATCTTAAGCTGCAAAACAAACAAATCAACACTTTGTCAATAGAGACCACGACGACTCGAGTATTTTAAAAATAAAATATCAAAGACAAGAAGCAAATGGATGCAAAGCCACTGAAGTGTGTGGAATTTAATATAAAATAATCCTAGTGATGTTGTCACTAGTGATTTTCATCTAAATTGTACTTATTATTTTGTTCTTTACCCTAGAATGGATCCTTTATATTTAAATACTTTATATTAACATCAGAAACAGTCTCTCTCTTTGGACTTCATCCCAAACTGGACTGAATCTATTTAAAAATGCCGTCATGAGCACAGTAGTTCACGTGGTGAGACTGTGTGGGTCTTTCACGGTCGATCTTCTCGGTTGCGTTTCTATTTCAGATTTTTAATTAGTTTATTTTAAAATAATTAGCGATAATTAAGAGTGCACAGGGTGCCACGGCAACTGCAGCTTGGAGAAATTTCAGTCCTTGATATGCAAAGAGCTCGAGTTCAGATTGTTATGTAACTGCAGCGCGAGGAGAAGACACATTCAGCAGATTTTAACGCTGACACCAGACTCAAATTTTGTTCAATTATAATTTCAGGACTTCAATATTTTACATGTGCAAATAAGAGATCAGCTTAATGACAAAGAATTAACGATGAGACTGTTTATCCTTCATCTTTTAGGTCATGGTGACACTTCAGGCAAGGATCCTGCATAGACTGCTGTATTATATGTAATTAAATCAGATCACATATTAAAATGATTCCATTATAAAATGATGATAAAATTACTCTTTTTACTTACAAGATGAAGTTTGCTCAACAGTGGCTAAAATGTAAAGTGCATCAAATATTTCCCAAGAATCTTTAATCATTTCCTTTAAGACATAAATCATTTTTTTATCTAAACAATGTTTCATAACCGAGGCTTAACTCAATAATGTGACTTGCATTTGAGTGCAAAATATTCGTACAGCAGTTAAAACAAGCAGTAAAACCTGTGAATGTGCTCAGCTTTAAATTATATTCTCAGCTTTTATTTTGGTAGGGGACAATAGTGACAGGAAAGGAAACGAGAGAAAAGAGATGATGGATGACGTGAAGCAAACGTCCTGAATCAAGGACAAAGCTTTTATTCAGTTCACTTCTTCTTTCCCAGTTTCTTAATCTGCTTTTAATCTGTGAAGTTTCCTCGACTTTCTGAACTCTAGAGTCAGTGAGCGTGAGACGCCCGCCCTCCAGTTTAATGGCATCTCTACACGATTAAAGAATTTATTATCGTCACTTCTGTTAATCGACATTAATGGAAAACTGACCAGAAAAGGTGAAAGAGCATCGACACGGTAACTTTACTAAAATGACTGCACCAAGCAAAAACTCTTTCTCCTCATTCACCTTCCTGCATGTGGATGTGGTGATTTGACGGTAACGTGGGTTTGAGACTCAGACTTCCCACAAGATTCACGGTTAGTTATTGTTTCATGGCGACTGGTTCTTACCTGGGTTGTGTTACGGAGCGTGAGCGTCCACCGCTGATCATTAATTTGTTACATCTGTTGATTTATTGACTGTTAGAGAGAGGAGGCACGGTGGAAGAACAGATCAAACACAGGGAAGGGGAAAGACATGACACGATAAAATCTCATTGAAAACCCTCTGGGATAAAAAAGGGAGGAGGTGGAGGATGAAGATGGAGAGCGACAGGGGCCCCACAGAGTGCAGACATAGAGTAATAGTTTGTTCCAGTCCATATATTCCCAGGTGACTGGAGTTGATGGGATAATGGTTGGTATTAGAGAACAGAGTCAATGGCTTTGACCTTTATTCCCCAACACTGGATTCCAATTTCACTTTGCAGCGTAATGACTCAGCCCAGCAGCTGGAGAGAGTCAATCACAGGCGGCCGCTGCGCCGCTCGGCCACATTAAGGGTTTATATTATGATCTTTCAGAGCGATTTCCCATGAGCACTTAACTTGGGCGAGGGACGAGATAAAAGAGTCGCTGTCCTGAGCGAACTGGTCATTAAACAAAGTGGTCTAAGATAAAAAATAAAAAAACCTCTGAAGACTGAGTTTAGTTTGACCTGGTTTAACACGATTAGCAAATCTTTATTCATGAACGCCTCGGACTTAATACAAAACTTACAGTTCGTTCACCTTCTCCTCTGAAGGTTCGATTTCCTGACGGGTGAAATCGTTGTTTGCTGACACATTAAACAGAAGAACTTTTTTAGGTGACACATCGTGAACTTGTTGTTTGGTTTGCTGCCCCAAGTGGCCAAAGAATGTACTTATCTAAGCAGTAATTGTTGTTGTTTATTTCATTTAAAATGTTATCTTAGCAAATATGCGACTGATAAACTACTTGACTGTCACGTAAAGAAACAGCTGAGAGAACACGGTGTTGAACAGCCACTGTTGGAGCGTCACTGACCGAGCTTAAGTTCTGCAGCTGATGCTGGAAAGAGTTGAAATACAAACTGACCCGTAACCGTTGCAGTGAAAACAAAAATTGATTCATTTAATGGTTCGCAGAAATGTAGGTCACACAGTCGCTCGACCTCATCTGGCTGCAGCTGCACAAGAAAAACAGATGGTTGGAATTTGAAATGAAACATTAATTCACTTTTCACTAGAATAATCGGAGGACAGAAGAAGGACGTCAATGACAACTCGACCCTGCAGCGGCGGTCCCAGTGTTTGTTTTTTTTTGCTCTAGCCCGGAGTTGTCATCCATCTGTTTTCTGCCATCTAACTCGGACGTGTAACACCCGTCTCCCACGGCTCCACATGGAAACACACACATGCTGTGATCGTCCTCCGTGACCTCGACATCCACCATCACTGTGCAGTCCACGTGCACTGGAAACACCTCCCTAGTCGACATGACAGAAAACCGTATCAAGTAAAAAAAGAACTAAATTTGTCTTAATGTGCCAGATTTATTTACAGCCGAACCAAAATAAGTTGGTCTGGTCTTCTTGTTGCCTCATCAGCTTGTCCCACCCCCACAGTCGTGGCTTGGCAACAGAACTAAAGGACAAAACTTTGGTTTATTAAAAACATTGAAAAGATGGGGGTGGTTTTTGTGTGTGTGTTCTTTTAGCTGTTCGGTTGAGTGCTTACGTTCAAAAATCAATTATTTTGATGTATTTGCTGCCATCACCACTTTAAAAAAGACTTTGTCACTGTAGGATCACCCGACGGAGCCTCTGTTGTTGTTTGGGGTGGAAGGTGGCATTTGTTGGCCGCTTTTGCCGGAGCCCTGGATGGCCTCGTCACGCGGCCGTGACACAATCTGTCTTCAAATGCAGCCTCTGAATTGAGACACTTATAGTTTCAGTGCCACCTCAGCTCAGGTTCAAAGAAACATGGGTGACCACATTTCCAGGCTTTATCTAAAGGCGTCGAAACGTCATCGCACATTTACATGATGACGCACACACAGATTGAGATACAGGTACACAAAACAAGAGAGATTAACAACACTGGCTTTTTTTTTATTGCAGTTTGCACGACCGTGTGTTTGAATAAAGTTTCCGTCTGTAAATATTCCGTCAGCAGTTCGTCACGTCACTTTCCCCAGGCGAGTGTTTTTCTGCTGCTGTGACTCTGACAGATTTCAGGACCAGCAAACGTCCCCTCGGGCTCGGCTCAGTGTGAAACTTGTCAGTCAGTCCCACAGTCAGTGCTGCAGCCAGGGAAACATCAATAATTTGTCACCACACACACAAACACAAACACAGAAATATGTGGAAACAGTGATCAGAGCGGTTTTGAAGCACTGTGTTTATCTGGTACATTGTGTGACCTCACCTGTCACAATTAAACATTAAAAAACAGAAATAAGAATTATTAAATACAACCTCAAACGCACTGCTGGATAATCCGGACAAATACATTGAATTCAGGGGAATAAACCTCATTACAACTACAATCACCTCAGATTTAATCAGCAGCTACAAATCTTCAGACGAGTCGAGAATCGTTTTTATTTTTACACCCTTGTTTTTTTTAAGAAGCTGAAAAACAAACCGATCTTGAGCTCGTATGAAGTCTGGACTGTGGATCTGATGTGAGATACAAGTTAGGGGTTGATCAAACATACATAGACAAATATATGATCGTGACAATCAAAACACACCAACACCAGTTAAAAACTTCAGAGAATAAGTGTTGATATAGATCATTATATACACAGTCGCTGCTCGTCCATGGATACAGTCGCTGTTTGTCTTTATATACAGTCACTTTTGGTCTTTTCTTCCTGCATATAACAACAAATCTTGAACGTGCAGGAAGTCTCTATAGGGTTAGTGAAACGTGACCAGATCCTTTGTTTATTCCAACTCGTTTCAACAACCTTGACAGCAGCATCTTTACTAATCAGCATTTAATTTGCGATCGTGCGTCACCTCGGTGCTGCGGCTCTGAACGTGGCCTCGGGACTGAACCCCCGAGCTGCAGGCATCTTTAATTAACAACTAGCAGCAGGTTTTTTAATTGGTCAATAAATGGACGGTCTCCAGCTGTGGCGCTAACAGCTCAAGTGGCTCCTCATTAGAAATATAATTGCTTGTTATGCTAAATACTGTGGAAGTCATGGGGGCAATGTTTCGTATTCCGTGTGTCCTCCTCCACATGTCCTGCTCCGACATGAAAGAGCCACAATAACATTTATTCTATATTTTAGATTAAAACTGCGTCTTCGTCGTCCTTTAAACACGAAACACTGTTTGTTATTATTATTCATGAGTCTCAGCGTCTTCCCCACACGATGCTCTCTTCATTTATCCATTAAGACTTTTATTAAGAGGCGTGTTGGAGAAATCTATCTGGAGCGGCACTCTTCTCCTCTGATTGTTTTTCATTACCAACAATTCACCTCACTCACACTCACTGCTGATTAGCCGGGAAGAAGCGGGGGGCCAACATGGAGCTCTTGTTTTCCAGTGTATTCAAATACTGTTTGTGTTTTAAAATGCAAATAAATAGTACGTGCAGGAAATATAATTAAGGTGGATGACACACAAGTGAAGGCTGAAGCAGTGTGACAACGTGTGAGGGTTCAGGAGTTAGTGCCGTTATTGTAATTTAACCTTTTATAAAACTATTTAAAAACCTGTCCTGGCTCTGAGACACACGTTTAGTGACCATGTGAAGTTTGGGGCAGATTAAACGCTGCATTTGTAATTTACAGAAACTTTTTTTCTCAATGGCGAAACCTCAAAATATGCTGTTTGATGAAAACTCAATAATCTGGTCCATGTGGTGAATTTGGCTCAATATGGCTCAAATAACACAAAACTAGCTCTTTGGTTGGCATGTGGTGTTGCTATGGTTACTTGTGTCTGACAAACAGGAGCACATGTCATGATCCCGCCCCGGACCCCCGAGCTCTGGAGGTCTAATTTTGGTTCTGTGTTCATCATGTTTTTCCTGTTTTATTTTGAAGTTCTAATCTCCCTCATGTGTTTCTTTCCTTTTTACTTCCTGCCTTTGTGTGTTTCCCTCCAGGTTTGATTGTTGCCTTGATTTGTTTGTCCTCTGCCACGTGTCTCTCATTTGACAAGTCAAGTCCTCATTTCTGTCTTTGTCGAGTCGTCTGTTTTGTCTCTGTCAGCTCTAAGTTCCTTATCCTGCCAGATTGCTTTTATTTTTGTTTCCTGTCCCGTATTTTATGTTTTCATCAAATCCTGGTTTTGGGAATTGGACCTGACTCGCTCCTGCATTTGGGTCCAGCTGCTCTCCACGCCTCACCGTGACAGTGCACCATCATTCCACGAGGTATGTCCCCTGAATCTGGGCCAAAACAATTTTGTTATGTCTCAAACTGCTGTCACAAAGTCATTCAACAGCAAAGTTCAGTTCAAAGAACCTAGAACCAAACCTGGTAAACCAGACCGACGGTTCAGTGAATACTCCACATGTCCTGTTTTCATCCGTATATTTATTTGCGTTGATTTAAACTGATGTGTTGAATTGATTGTTTGATTTTTGTGAGACGGATGATTTTCTACCAATTTGTCAAAGTGCAGAAATTATGCAAATGACGCGAGTAATGATCCCACTCATCGGCTAAATTAGGGGTTACTGTCTGTAATTACTCTCAATCAATTCCCAGAAGAGGAACCAGTCAAATGCAAATCGTCCTTCATGAGCAGGTTGTCGCTGTGCTTCGTGTTGCTGGAGGGTTTGTGGTCGTAACTATTAATCCACTGAGTCGTGTACTTTGTCTTCAGATGGTTCATTTGATCAGAAACTCTGAGCAGGTTTCATGTTTAAGTTTGGTGAATCGGTGACCCACTTGTTTTTCGTTTGAACTGCAGAGAAGCAACATTCCACAAAGCACAAAAGTCCATCATCCTCAGTAAAAGTGCCTGGAAGTGTTTTGTTTTTCCCTCCAACAAAAGGAGACAGTGTCCCGGCGTTTGAGGCCTCGTCTGTGTCCAAGCGCTGCCAAGTCCCGCTCTGTCCCTAGCAAACGTCCCCTGCTGCTCAGTCCAATGCCTAATGAGAGGATTTTATTGGCCGTCGCATTGCGTGGGACATTCTGCCTGCGAGGCCCAGTCGGCGTTTGGCACCGACGTCACTTGGATACGCTTTTAGCCTCCGTCTCTGTGAGTGGACTTCGACTCCCCTCTGCAGCTGAAATTCACTCCTGTTTGGTGATTTCAACCTTTTCACCAAACTCAAAAAGTTTGTTTGTGCTTGAGGAAATTTTTTTCCTCTAAGAAACATTTTTGCAAGTTTTGACCATTCCCTCGAAGCTTCTTGTGCTGTTAGATTTCAGGCTTCATTTCAGTTTGTTGTGGAAAATCAGCACCAGTGTTGGTGTCTGGTTTGTCAGAGATCCAGCGGAGAACAGGATGTTGGCGCAGGACAACAGTTCAGTCGTGGGTGTTTTGGATCAGAAAATAATTTTTCATTGTGAAGCGACTGTCAGCGCTTTGTTCGTCTGCTGGAGCTGCCAAGAGCTGGATTTAAAAATACACTGCAGGCCGAGGTTTACAAAATGACATCTAGAACTTTACTGTGTGTCTGACCCCATTCTGACCTTATTTAATGACAAGCAGTGACTGTAAATGAGGACGTTCAATGAGCGAACAATGTCGTAGTCATCATCCACCTTGCTAATGCTGCTGGTGTTCAGATGAGTCTCAGCTTCAGTGGACAGCGCTTCATTCATTCATTCATTTAACCGTGACTTTAGAGGCTCATCTATTAACCGCAGAGAGATGAGTTTAAAACAGCCGGCAGTCTCAGTAAAGTCATTTATGCTGGAGTCGCAGTTACAAAGTCTTTGCGTGTCGCTTCCTTTAAAGCCTTGTGTCACCCGAGAGGTTTTAGTTGAGAGCTTCCTCCTCATGCAGCCACATATTAAAAACCGGCAGAGTGAAAACAACTGACTGTGATTGATTAGAGTTTAATGTTTGATAGAATTATGTTTTTCTTTTTTTTTTAAAGTGCAGGATGCAGCGGAGGAAACCTTCAAGGATTCGTCGACGTGTTCGGGATTTGAATCGTGACCTGGTGAGAAGGGAAGCTGACAGACTAGTTGATGTCTGGTTCATGAGCATCTGGGTCAGTACATGTCAAACACAAACCATTAGAGCCGTCCTCTGAGTGTGTTTTCATCGACCTCGTGCTAAATAAAGAGCAGCCATGGCCTCTGCACTCTGGACTCTGAAAGGTCATTTCTGTCAGACGTAAGCGTTTCAGAACCTAAAAGGATTTTCAAGCTGCAAATCAATTTCCTGAGCTGAACATTTCGGAGGGATCAGTTTTAAACAGCCGTCGGTCGCATCTGACTGCTGCTGCTGGTTATTGAGCTGCTGTCAGCGAGGCTGTCGAGCGAGAGCAGAGGAGATGAGGAGCGAGCCAGGTCTCATCGCTCAGTTCATTTCAAACAGTCACAGCATTGAGGAAAAGTCAGAATGTGAACTGAAGCCCACACATGTTCCTGACATGTTCCTGACATGTTCCTGACATGTTCTGGACATGTTCTGGAGGTACTGTGTGTGAGAACACTGTCAGTTGCTCTGGACATTTTCTGGATCTTTTCCTGCAGCCCCCTAGTTAAATGTCTGGACAACATCAGAGTGAGTCCATGTGAGAACACAGCAGGAAGATGTCTGGAACATTCACAGTGAGCGAGTGGACGTGTCGGTGAGGTTTCTAACACGTGATGGACATGAAGAGATTCCAGAGCTTTTGATGATCAGGGCCGAACACTTATCTCATACGTCGTGTCTCTACAGGCTCCACCCCTCACCTGAACGTTCCCCACTTGAACGAGTCTGAGCCGGAGAATCTCCTGCTGCGTCTTCACATGAGAAACATAAACTCCAGAAAATGTCAAGACACAAGTTCACAGTTCATGTCTGAGAACAGCCTGTGAGAGTCAAACCAAAAAAACAAACCTGGATGGATGGATGGACAAAAGGACAGAACGTCTCTTTCAGTCTCTCTCTCTCTTCTCCTTTTTCGCTCAGTTGTTTTTCTCTCCTTGTCTCTGTGGATTTCTTTGTCCTCAGTGGACGAGTTGAAAAGTTCGAACATATTTATTTCAAAGTGAGAAAGTTCAACTAAACCCGGAGCAACAACGAATAATTAATTAATCTTTGTTTCACAATGTAGCATCATCCGCGAGGCCTTTTACTTTCATATCGTGTCATTATTCAGACTGGAACAAGATTTGTATTGTAGCTTATAGAACAGGAAGAATATACATATGAAGTTTCAGATATCTGTTACGTGATTTTTAAGTTTTACCTTCATCTTTTTCTCTCAAATTTCCATTTGTGCTCTTTAATAATCAAAGTGAATTTATTGAAACGTTAACTTAGAAATAATGGCTGGTTTGTATAAAGTCCTGAAGGCTTAAATATTCATTTAACTGCATAGTTGTCAGCGAGGACATTCTTTAGAAACTCACAACAATTTTGAATGAAGGACCTGGTGGAGATTTGTGGGTAAATGATAAATGATTGACTTTGGAAAACTGAGCACATTTTTTAAAGGTGGCTATTAAAGGAGACGCATTATGAACAAAAAAAAAAAAAACTTTTATTTTTCTCTGCAGCTTTCAAAGTAAAGACCGAGGACAGAGGTCACCAGTAGAATATGCACCATTGACGTTGACGTCTCTGTTTCAGGTTTGGTTTCAGAGTTAGAATCCGGTTGAGGTTTAAAGACACAAACACACTGATGATGAACACTACTCAGAGAAAAAGACTCAGTAACTATGAAATGTGAGGAGATAGATGGAGATAATAACAGAGGCAGTGCAGATGAAAATAGACACTTCAGACGTTCTCTCTGTTCATCTTGATCTGTGACTCTTCTTCTCCTCCTCCGCCCTCTCTCTCCTTTGTATTGGACATCTATCATCCTTCTGTAAACACTAATCATCTTTTCCTCTGGCTGTCGTCGTGTTTCTTTTTTATCGTCTGACATTTATCTCTGTCACAGTCTTTCCTCCCTCTGATGTGACTCATTGTTCCGTCTCAGACGCTGATTTTTCTGCCCCTGAAATTGATACATGCATTTTCAGTGAACCTTTTGTTCCCTCGAGCGACAACTTTCACTGGGTTCTGCTGTCTGACGTCCACCCTTTGTTAGTTTAGGTGAACGCGTTAAGGGCTGGTGTAAAATAATTAAAACGCAACCAGCAGGTTATCTGTTGGTTACTTACGGGAATCGACCTCTTGCTCACTAACGCTGGCAAATGTCTTCGTCGGCTAAACACCAAGATCTATTTGCGTCTTTGCATTGACTTTGTTGCAACTGAAAAATTCACTTTGCCCTAAATTCACTCAGCTCTACCATTATTGTTTCAGTTGTATTCTCATTTTCCTGCAGCGCAATCTGATCTGATAATAAAAACGACTTTTGAATCTTTTAATGATGAGAAGGCACTAATGAGACGATCCAGTCGAGACGCAAGGACTAAACGACTTTCGAGCGCTGATTCTACAGAATGACGTTAAACAACCTCTCGCACTGTTAAAGAAGTTTGTCTTTATCTGCTCTCCACCAGGTTATTTCCACGGTCGTGTTTGGTTCTAAACACAAGCGCGTAACATCTGGTTGTGGCTCCACCCACTTCACAACACTGACCAATCAAAACTCAACGACTACATGACTAATGAATTTAACTGTCATGTAGAAAGTTGAAGGGTCACTGAGGAAGTTGATCCTTAATGAGGTTACACGGCGGTAATTCTACACCACACACACACACACACACACACTCTCATTATCTGCGTAGTTAATCTCATTTAATATACATGCTGACCTTCTGGTCCAGTGGCGTAACTAATTACCGCCCCCCTCCAGGGGCAGAAACACACCTTCAAAGGCCGTTTGACGTCAAAAACCGCAGACATGAGTTCCTCCGGCCTATTAGGACGCTCGGAGTCGACCCTTTAACCTCCGCCGATCACAGCCTCTGTAAAAAAAGCATGAAACAGACTTTTGGGAACATTTCTCAGATGTGTCCCCTGGTTCACATCATTCAGTTCCTGTGTCAAGGAGACGCTTCTTTAAAATCAAGATTTTTATTTCATGACTTTTCTGAGTTTATATATCTGTCAAAATGATCCCATGACACAGTGAATGAATCTATGAAACACATTGAATAAAATATATGGATGAATTATAACGAAGATGCTGGTCAGAGGGGGATTAATTAAACTTCATGCATATGAGCTTGATGGCTTCACCATTTTCCAGTGTATCCACTTGGAATATATAATAACTGATTACATACTTTCTTTTCTCTGACTGACGATAATGAAGGATATTCAGAACCAATATGTTCTGGCAGCTGCGAGGAAAACAAACATGAAAGTAGAGCAACAAGGACATCACATCTGTTTTAGCAGCTTCTCGTCTGTGGCTCCTCTCCAACACAATTCAGTTCCCGACTTTGTTTGTCTCAGTCGCCAAAAACAAGACGATTCCCTCCATGAGTGGGCAGAGTTACAGCTAATTCTTAAACATGCAGTATTCTGTGTGTATTCATGTGGTTCAGATCATGAAGGTTCATTCAAAGGTTTGGCTTTTCACTCGATCACGACAGCTTTTTTTTTTTTTGAGCTGCAGCGTGAACCGTTTATCGTCCAGGTGGAGAACCACCAGATATTCAAACACAGGATTTACAGCTCAGCGAGGAAACATTCAGCGCTCACCAAAGACACAAAAACATGCACTCCCTCCTCCTCCTATGAATAATTAACCACACATTTTCACTTTCCTCCTCATTTTGAATATTAGCTTTACACACACACACTCTTTCCTGCAGGGGTGAGGTTCATTAATCCAGACAGTGTGTTTCCACCGCGGGGCCGCATCTGCGCTCTCAGGTGATTTTCAGGTGTAGCATCCATTAATGGATAAGACTGATTGACACTATTTGTGTTGTTGTCTAATTCCCATGAAAAGACCTAAATCTACCAGTTGTTGTTTCAGGTTAGTGTTAGTGCGTCTCCTGACACTTTCTAACTTCCCTCTTCAGTCTGTCACTCGCAGCTCTTGAGCCTCTTTGTTCCTACTGAAGATGTAAATCTTTAAAAACAACTCTCAAATATTTTGTTTTGTTGAAAAAACCGTGGCACTAATTTCCTAACACAGCTGGTCCCCAGTTTTTTACAGGATAAAATGTTTTTTCAGAGGTGGATATATCCTCAGATTAAATTAATATTTAGCACATTTATATAAAGATGGGCGCTACATCTCCATTTATATTAATGTATATTTATGTGCTAAATCTCAAGCTGAGTTCCTGGAGAGAGATGTTTGTGTTGCATTGTGAAAAGATAAAGAGCAACACAAGCGTCCTCCCAACCAGAAAACAATCAAAACCCAAACTGCATGAAAAGATTCTCCATGTTTTGAGAGTAGGGGACCTAACCCATTATTCATGGTGAAATAATCAGATATGAAAAGAGCACACTTCAGACTGGACTCCCTGCTGCGCTGCTGTGTTCTCTAACCCATCACACTGAAAATTCAAAGACTCCTGCTGCTCTGAAGCTTAATGCAATAACTTATCATTTATTCAAACACGGTTTAACAGCAGCACGAAGGTTAGTAGGTTATAGTTGTCAGGATTTCTCTGTTTCAAAAGTAAAGTGAATTCCACTCAAACACACAACTTTGCTTCATTATTCATCGCTGTCATTTTTTTATCTTCTTGTTGATTCGGTGTCATTATTTTCATTTTGGCGACTAAGATGAGATAAGAAAGATAAAGCTTTATTTAATCCCATGACGGGGAAATGAACTTGTTACAGCAGCAGATAGACAGAATACAAAAGGTAAAAAACTAAATAAAAACAAAGATAATATGTACATATACTTCCAATGTGGTAATATGTCGTTTGTAGAGAAATGAACTTGGGCAAAAAGCAGTGAACCTGAATATATATATAGAGAGAGAGGGAGAGAGAGAGAGGGAGGGAGAGAGAGAGAGAGAGAGAGAGCTTTGCACAGGACATGACAGTCGCGGTGCTTTAATGCTGAGAACAAACATCCCCTGTTATATTGACAGAGTGAGAGAGGTGGAGTCTGGTTCTATTTTCCAACAGAGATTAATTTGTATTTAATAATAAGTTTAGTTCAGGGGCAGAGGGAACGTGCCGACATCCCACAGTGAGCTCATTAACATTCTACTTTCATCGCTGCCTTTATTTCCCTGCAGCGACCGAGATTTCTTTCTCTAAATTACTTTGACCTAAGTGCTAAATTCAAATGTTGACTCAAACCCAGATGTTAAATGTATATGTTGTATCTAAATGGTAAATGTAGATGATTTAATATTTAAAATCTGATTTAATATATATAGAGTATAGTTTATAGTCATCTGTGTCAATAGCTTTGTATCGTGTTTGTGTCTCAGCTCAACACAGAATTATTCTGTCTCTAATATAAAAAATTTAAATCATACAGCTTTTAATTCTTGATCTTGGTTTGCATTTACATCTGAGCAATAATTTACTTTGTGGTCAAACATTTCCACAGACCACAGTTCTGAGACGGGAGGCAGAACATGAGCTGAGGGAAGCTGCGGTCGGAGATGAGGCCGTGGCCTCGTAAAAACTCACGACGCCGGGATAATGTAAAGAGACAAGCTGTGTTGTTCCCCATGAACTCAGGACCTCTGCCCTCCTCAGGGAAGCTGCTCTGCTTATTAAACACACAGCAGCAGAAACAACTGGGCCATGGTGCTCAGATAATAACAGATATTTTCAGTCTTGCACGATGTGTCTTCATGTCCGTTATTTATGTTCCTGCATGTAATGTTCGGCCTGAATCTTTGCTTGAAGCCAAAATATCTAAACAACTTGTTGAATTTGGTTCATACAAAGCCTGGGGAAATTCTGGCTTCCCACATAGTAAACTTGTTTTGGTCCAGATTTGGCTCATATCTGCCACATCCAGCCCAAATACCTCGTGGAATGATGGCACCTGGGCTGTTGGCTCCTGTTTGCCAGATCTTGGCCACAAGTAAGCCAGAGCAACACCACATGTCGGCCAAAGGTGGCCCGATTTGTTTTGTGCTATTTGGGCACATGGGTCACTTTAGGCTCACATCCATTTGGTCCGAGCCACAAGAAGATTAAGTTCTGCATCATTGCTTGACCGGGCACAGATCTGTTTGCTCTCTGGTTCATCATCAGAATATTAGCTTTGTCCAAATCTTTCCCATCAGCCTCAGCTGCTAGTTTCTTTTCATGCTAATTGCAAAATATTAACTTGCGCTATAAACATTGTAAATGTTACATTAATGTGCTGATGTTAGTGTTTAGCTGCCCAGTCCGGCTCCTAGCTTGTCTGTAAACTCTATTTAACGTTTTTGTTTTAGTTTCAAAATGTTCCATGAATAGATTTACAACCATCTGCAATACACGCTACATTCTGTTTCGTTAAGTTGTTGAAAGTGAAAAAGGATTAAGAATGACATGGAACTTTCTGATCTCTGCATGAATGGAAAGAATTATCTTGGTTTTTCTGTGATTCCAGTTTTTAGGATTTGATTCAAATTTCAGTTGATTCATGAACGTAACGTTCCGTCCACATCTATTGTTTTCAAGGCAATGAACAGTGACATAATCGTCCTCAGAGAAGAGACGTGATGCCAAAAGTTCATTCTCAATCTGCCGAGTCTTTCCCTTCAGCCCATTCATTATTGATCATCTCTGCAAGGGTTGTGTTCAAACACCACAATATCCTCTGAAATCATGGAGGCTGCACCAGGCTGGGAACATCACCTCTTGTGTCATAACAATGTAAGAAACAGTGGGATTTAGTCTGTGCTGAACTTTCGACCTCTGTTCTGCGCTGAGAGCAATCGACTCTTCTCGTTGGGTAAATGTTCAAGTTGAGTTTATTATAATTCCGTTAACTTCATGTGAAAAGAGAAACAAACACTCATACATTATTCAGAGATGAACTTTGAGCTCGCCTGCTGACTTCCTCTGACATGTTGGTTATACAGAAACTCATATTAACTTATATTCTGTTTTCAGCTCTGTTGTATGTGTGAAAAAGTTATTCGGGATAATTCACAAAGCTCGTATAGGTTTTATAACCTGGACAATTTGTGTGAACTGATCCTTTAGAATATTTTAATGGATGCCTGCGAGGTGATGCAGTCATTTTAAATCTTAGGAGCAGGTTGGAACTGTAAAATACACTCTCAGTTCCTGGACTTTAAATTTAACCACCAATGATATGGTTCTGTATTTTAAAGCTGTCGCTTCAGGGTGTTTTCCAAGAGCAAGGACAGGTTTGCAAAATGAGGACTTTTTTAGAAAGTTAAGGACATTTAATAGAGTCTCAATGTTGTTATAAAGTTCAGGACAGTAAAGAAAGTGAGGATGGTGAGAAGTCCTTGGAATATGGAAAGAGCGTTAACAAAGGATATTATTATTATTGTTATATTATAACAAACATGACGGTGTGGACACAAGTCTAATTATATCTACTGCTATGATTGTTTTCTTTGTGATTTTATTACCATCTGACTGGACGGTGCTGAGCACGTCTTCATTCCTTATGTTGCTGTGCAATTACAAAACACATCAGTCCACCCTGTGTTCAGAAAAATATGCAAGAACGATATGAATACAAATATTTTACACTCATATGATGTGACAACAAACAAATGGAAGATTAATGAATACAAGCACACACTCTCTGTTATATGTGCAGGATTCGAGATGACGTTGATATGATGAACGTCTGTTGTCTGTAATTTGTGTGAGAAATATTCAAAAGCAATTTATGGCTATTTCATCTCGCCTCATTCATCTTTTGTCCATCACACACACACACACAAACACTCAGCAATAGGCCGGCTGGGTGGCTGCACATTAAAAATGCATCAGGAGCCAATTATTTTCCGACGGAGAGGAAAATGAGTGAACAGATATATCAAGAGAGTGAATGTATACAAACAATAAGTGACTGTATAGGAAGATGATCAGTAACTGTATATTCATATTCGAAACACACTGAAGGGGTGGAACAGATCTGCTGAAGGGGAGGGTCAGCTGTGTCCTTAACATGATCTGGAGAATTTTGCTGCTGGGAATTAAATTCCCAGCAAACATGGACTGGAATCCCCCGAGTGTTACCAAAACACACAAACCAACCTGTGTGTGTGTGTGTGTGTACATGTGTACCCGGGGTATTAAATTGTAAATGGATGGAGAAGGCTGTAAACCTCCTGTAATCGTCCAGTGCACCAGGGGCGAGGAAGCCGTCTGTGTATGTGTGAGTTTAAGAATGTGTGTGTGCTAAACATTCTCGGGGGAGTGTGTGGTATTGAGGTCAAAATGTCGAGTCACAACTCACCACATTGTTTTCAGGCTGAACACTAAAGAGGGTTCAAACATCTTTTCTTTTAAAAGCAGTTGCTCTTCTCTTTCATGTTTTGTGTGAACGTTTATCAAACTGGAGCTTTTTCTTTTCACGTCTCACATCCTGTATTTTATTTTTAACATCTGCTGCATCGACGGTAAACAAGTCGGCATCCTGGCAAACAAAAGAGAAGAACATTTTACTAAATTGTCTCCAGTTAACGCTTTCAAAACAGATTGTCCTTATTGGCTCCAGTGATAAAAACAGTCAAATACTGCCACCTACTGGAGACGTGTTAACCTATATTAAGTTTGTAATTTAAGTTTTGAGCAGCAATTTGTACAAACATGTTTTTATCAACTCAGCAACATTAGCAGAATTCATCCTATGTTATCTCACGTGTTTTATCCCATCGAGCTTCGATTATTGCAGCAGCCTCACGTGTTTGAATAGTAAAGAGAGCGTCTTCACACAGAACAGAGTAAACTGTCAACAGTCTCCTTATGAAAACCACATTTTAATACATGAGATCCAGATTTTTATTTTTAGTTGTTGCTCTTGAATATGATTAGATTTTTTTTTAGATTATTTGTGTATAAATCATTTGCAAACGAGTCGACTGTTGGAATAATACACAACAAATTATACACAACAAAGAATCTGAAATGACTGAGTCAATTAACAAACCAATATTAAATGTCTTTTTGAAGAGACCTTGCATATGTCCATCTTCAGTGTATGTGTGTGTGTGTGTGTGTGTGTGTGTGTGTGTGTGTGTGTGTGTGTGTGTGTGTGTGTGTGTGTGTGTGTGTGGAGTGATTGTTGGAATCTGCAGACAGCTGAACGACCCTCAGGATGTCTTTTCTTTCCGAGGCTCAGATTCTATTTCAGGCCTGTTGTTTTTTTCAGATCTCAGCACAGACACATGTTTGTGTCACGTTGAATCGTTTCCCTGACGGACAGATGATTTTTTTCAGTGTGACCGTTGTGTTGATGCACCAGAACCAGCTGCTGCACATCTGTGCGTCCACAGCAGTTTGCAATTTGAAGATAAACACGTTTCTTTCTTTAAAACTGTTCGAATCACTCATTTGAATCAAATCTGCTGCAGAGAGGGAGCACAACCTTGATCATGTGGCGCCATCTAATGGTGTTCAGAGCACACACACACACACACACACACACCCACACACACACACACACACACACAGACAACAGCACACTAGCTTATTAAAATAATCAAATAAGTGTTACATTTAATATATCACATTACTGCAGTATTTTTATTGAATTATTACGATTTTTTTTGTGTTTTTAATGTAATGATGTGTTTTAATGTAGTCGGTTTAAAACTAAAGTATTGCTGTAAGATGTTGTTGCATTTATATAAAAAAATTAATAGTCACGTTAATTGGAAATAAATACTAAATTTAACTGTAACAGTTCCCAGAAACTAAATAAAAATACACAATTATTTTAAATAGTGTTGTTTATCAAACTAAATCGATCATTTCGTTAGGTTTGTCCTACACGAGCTTCCGTATCCCCGGAACTGAGCGGCCACATGATTGGCGCTGAAGCTCCAAAACGTCCCGCCTCCTCTTCACTCTCACGCTTCCCTATTGGTTGAAAAACACGTCTTTCCGGTCAACCCGGAACTACGAACCAAACACACCGCAGATGGTTTGGAAGCAGCTGCTCGCTGCGTCTTTCTCTCAGGAAACGTCCCCAAAACCAAACGACACAACATTTAACACTCAAACGGAATATAATGAAACACGTGGGGTTTATTTATCAAGTTCAAAGGAGCCGCAGACTCGTCCCCGGCAGCAGGTTAGCTCCACGTTAGCCCGGAAACACGCCGGACCCGACTCCGCTGCGTAAGTTACGATCATATTTAACATTTAAAACTCAAACTGCGACAAACTGAATGTAGACGTAAGTTAGCTACAGCTGCAGCTAGCATCTGTGCTTATTTCAGCCCTGAACACGCTGTTCAAACCAATCAAACTTTATTTGTATAGTCCCTTCATACAGGTAGTACAGTTCAAACCAATCAAACTTTATTGGTATAGTCCCTTCATACAGATTAGTGCAGTTCAAACCAATCAAACTTTATTGGTATAGCACCTTTAGGATAGTGCAGTATGTTATTATGTACTGTTAACAGTTGATGTCTTTCAGGTGGGAATCTCTCCAGTGACTGATCATCATGGCGTCACTTGGAGTTCTGTCTCTGCTGGGCTTCAAGCAGCCGTCAGTTTACCTGGTGGACTGCATGAAGGCACCGGCAGACCTGAGAGCAGCTGCAAAGCAGGAACCAGAGGGTGAGCAGCTTCTGCCATCAACAAGTGGCACTTTCAACATATTCACTTCCTGCAGCCGCCAGGGAACATCGAAGTTCACTGGGTTTGTCCAAACCCACAGTCACTGATCGTCTTTATATACGGTCGCTAATAGACTTTGTGTAATATTTCATATATTTATATTATAAACTTGAATTGCTTAGATGTTCATGTTTATTGATGTATGTTTAGATGTTCATGTCTTTGGTTTAAATATATATTTTGTCCATTTTATCTACAAGATATATAAAAATGTTATCATCATCTCTATATCAATACTTTTCACAGTCCAAACACGTATGAAAGACCAAAAATTAACACTGTAAGTCAACTTTGTGGGTCTGAATAGACCACTTACTGTATGGGCTGTATGTTAGCAGCGAAACCAAAGTTGAAAGACTTAAACACTGTATGCTAAAACATTTATTTATTACAAGGCATACAGTCATTGCAATATTGAACAACGTTATCGCATATTGCATGTTTCCCTAATTTTGACTCTGAATGTGCTTCGGTGACTTAATGTTTTTGCGGATCGCCTCTTTTCTTCAGCCTCGTCAGACGACATCTCCGTCCTCATCCTGAAGGATCTTTCCGTCTGCTTGGTCGACTGTATGAAAACCTCTGGACTGAACACTCAGAACATGCGTCAGGCGGCAGAGCAGAGTTACCCCAGCATCGAGGTCGAGTTGGAAGAGGACGACGAGCAGATGAAGGCCGACACCAAGATAAATGTGATAAAGTTGGAGCCTGATCAGAAGCTACAGTGGCGCCACTCTGATCTCGGTGCAGAGATCAGTTTATACAAAGAAGAGGCAGTGTCTGAGTGTAATGACAGAGACTCAAACTCAGAGGGAACCAATCCTGGAGAAATGGACAAACTCCAGCTGGGTCACACAGCGGCTGCTGGGACACTGTCAGTGTTTCAGAAAGATCTCGGCTCAGACTTACACCTGAACCATAAACTATCAGAGTCTCAGAAATCATCTGTGCTGAGTGATTCAGATGCTGCAGCAGCAGGCTGCTCAGCAAACATCCCCACACCGGAGCAAAACAACGCTGGAGACGTGGATACTGGTTGTGAAGGTAAAAAAACTTTTTTTTATTATAAATATATAATTTGTTTATTGGGGATTTTTCTTCAAAAGAAAATTGTACTATATAGGTGTCAAGTTTTCACAACTGTTTAATCAACCCTCTGCAGTAGAAATGTTCCTCCACAGTATCTCTATCAGTATTTTTACTTTCTGTGATGTCATATCCTGCAGAATCTTCAAAAGCTTCTACACCGGTTTTGAAGCAGATCTGATACGATAAATCATAATTTAGATTCAACTTTTGGCAATTTTTGAACATCATCTGAATGTTCTTCATTCTTATTTTCATTGTTTTGTAATCTACTTCCATATCGCTCCCATTTCTGAGATTGTCAGCCATCTTTTAAAAAGCTACTTTAAAAACATTTTGACAGGTCGAGAACAGAACATTAACAAACTACATTTCCCATAATGCAATTTGCCCTTCCCACAAAGGGAGAAGCACACATGTCGTACCTGATCGTAAAGCTTTTTGTTTTCTTGTTTTATCTTGTTTCTTTCCTTCATCAGTGTTGGACAGAACCTGTGATTTCTAATTGTACTTCTTCCCTGTCTCTCTCTTTTTTTAAATCTACCACTTCTCCTGTTTCCTCGACAAATTAAAACGAACCAGAGAAGAACCTGCAGGAAAGTGCATCCAAACCACAGTCGCACCGCTGCAAGGATTGTGGGAAATCCTTTGCAGGGACACGCAACATCCTCAGACACCAGCGGCATCATTGCAGCGTGTTGGTCCGAACGCCAATCCACTCAGAAGAGACGCAGAAGGAGACGTTTCCATGCAGCAAATGCAGCCGGTCGTTTCGGACTAAACAACACTTGGGGCTTCATGAGAGAGCTCACAAAAAAAAACAAGAAGGAAAAGAGGCTCCGCGAGAAAGATGTCACAGCTGCTCACAGTGCAACAAGAGCTTCTACTTGCTGCAAACTCTGCGGCAGCACCTACTCACGCACACCGGAGAGAAATCCTTCTGCTGCACCGTCTGTGGGAAGCAGTTTGGGAGAGAAGGAACTCTGAGGGAGCACCAGCTGATCCACACCCGCGAGAAAACGTTCACATGTGAGCAGTGCGGCAAGACGTTCGCCAGAAGAGGAGATCTCAGAAAACACATGGTCAGTCACTCTGACGAGAGACCGTTCAGCTGCAGCTTCTGCGCCAAGAGCTTCAAACTCGTGTCCAAACTCAAGCAGCACGAGCGTCTCCACACGGGGGAGAAGCCGTACCAGTGCTCGCTGTGTTCGAAGAGATTCAGAATCCATGTATCGCTGGCGGTGCACCACCTCACACATACAGGAGAGAAACCCTTCAAGTGCAACATGTGTCCAAAGGCCTTCAGCGACCGGAACAACCTGAGGAAACACCAGATGATTCACTCTGGAGAGAAGCCGTACAGCTGCTCGTACTGCGGCAAGAGCTGCCGCCTCCTGCAGCACCTGATCATCCACCAGCGCTGCCACACGGGTGAGAAACCATTCACGTGCGAGCAGTGCGGGAAAGGATACGCCCGTCTCTCCACTCTGAAAACGCACCAGTCCATCCACGTGGACAAACCGCTGCGCTGCTCCTTGTGCGGGCAGGAATTCAAGGGTCTACCGGAGCTGACTGATCACGTGTGCAAGGAGACGGCCGAGAAGCCGCACCGCTGCTCGCAGTGCGGCAAGTGCTTCACCCAGACTGTGAACCTGAAGAAGCACCAGCTGATCCACTCTGGACAGAAACCGTATGACTGCAAACAGTGTGGGAAGCAGTTCAACCACAGGAGCAACCTCACGAAACACATGCGCATCCACACAGGAGAGAGGCCGTTCAAGTGTGAGCTCTGTGGGCGGAGCTTCAGGCTCCTGCAGCATCTCACTAACCACCTGACGACTCACAACAAGAAGCAGACGCACCAACAGACCTCGTGACGGCAGCAGGTTGTCTTTATTTCACACATTCACACCTGGTGTAACACGAGTGTATAAACCTTTAGGTGTGCTTCACCTGTTAGAGCCGGATGTGACGTGTGCGTGGTTTATGTTGTTGTTTTCAGGACGTGTGACTGAATTAATTGTGAATTTGAATCAAGCTGCTGGTTTAAGGTCAGAAAGGTTTATTTAACTTAAATGCAAAAAGAAATCCAACAACCGGCTCATAAACCTTTTTTTTAAATAAGTTTGTTATTTTAATTAGTCGCCAGAACTTTGAAAGGACGATGTCTTCCATAGGTTTGGTCTGAATTTTGATTAATCTCAAAATCTGTGAAAACTGTGGTTTAATGTTTCTAAGCAAAGTATCAAAAAGTTCAAACGTCTTGAGTTCAGATCTTTAAGTCGATTCAATCATCACGAAGAATCATCCAAACCCTCTTCTCTCAGTCCAGGGAGTACATGTCTGAAATTCATTGATCCATCGTCACAGATTATGAATATTTTCAGTGTCTGATAAAATTCGTCGCTGTTGTTTCTCTTGTAAAAATTATGACACGACAATAAAAGTTTTGAATGTAAACGGATCATCACATTGCTATTTGAACACTTCATTAATGAATCTTACAAACTGCTAAGACACAGATTATAGGGCGTTGTTAGATAATGTGCATTTCATACGACACAGTGGGACAAACAACATTGACCTCTGCACCGTGGTGATGATTCATGTGTAATAAGTGTTTTTACCACTAGGTGCTGCTGCTGCGTGATCAACCGTCTCCAGCTCATCAAGTCTGTGGACGTCCCTCAATGTCCCTCAGTGGTAAATAAAATCCTTCTAATCCTTACTAACAATGTCCAGGCGACCTCACAATGCTGGTGAGAATACAGGGGACATGACTTACAGGGATGTTTTAAAGGTTAAAGTTGGAGTTAGTCTGAAAAAGATATGTAGAAATACAAAAATAAAAATGTCTTGTCTTACAAAGTTTGTTCGTTCTGGACGTGCACCTGTTTCAGATCTTTTGTCGTTTGTTGAGTTTGTCCCCCTGAGGACAAACTCTCTTAAAGACACATTTTATTGTTGTCTTTTCTCCTGGTTCTTATCGTCTGTTTGAACCATTTTATGTTTTATTTGATGTGGTTTTTACTCTTTTCTCATCTCTAACTCATTTTATTTCTGTATCTGAGCTCTCATGTTGTGTGATCTTCAAATAGATTTTAATTGTTTCCAACTGTTTTTTTTTTCCTGTTTTTTCTTAAAACAACTTTTAGCTGTGTTTTGAAATGTATCATATAAATGAAGTTAAAGATTATTCTTGTTATTTTAGAAGTTGACGATAAGGAGAACCGTGGACATTGTGGTTTTGTAAAATCATCTTAACATTAAGATGTCACCTCCGGTTTCATGTGACTTTCAGCAAAAACGAAAAATGAATAATTTCTCAATAAGAATCCTGTAAAAACTTTATTAAAAATTTCATTTTATAGATAATTTGATATAACGAAAAACACAACTGTCCTCACTGATTTATAGCAGTGTCAATTCTGACTTTATTTTCTTCTGTGTGTTTATGATTTTAGTTCCTTTCACCGTTTACTGAAAGCAATCATTTAATCAGATGCCAGTAAATCCTGTAAAAACTGACCTGAACTGTGTGTTCTGTGTGTGTTTGTGTGTGTGTGTGTGTGTGTGTGTGTAAACAGCCTCTACATCGATCGAAGTTGCTCAACTCATGATGTGACCCCAGAGCTGTTCCTAACGCTGGTGAGTCATTGGTTTTGTGGAAACTGAACCTTGAGGCTTTAAATGAAGCGAAGTCGACGCTGGAGAATCATTCAGCAACAGAAGCGAAGATGAAACTCCTGGTGCTCGTCTGTCTGAGTTTGGTCAGTGTGGGGTCCTCCACGGTGAGTCTTCATCATTTGTTGTTTTTTTTAAGTTCAAAATTCATTTTTCTGTGGGTTGAATCATTATCTGTCCAGTTTAGCTGATTTATGATTAATACAATTTGAAATAATAGTTTTTTAGTTATACAGTGGTTATTTATAGGATCTTGCTCATGTAATTTTCAAGAATTATAGCAACACATTATAATGATGACATTGAATAAGGTCATCTCAATAATAACAGTGGGTGGAGGAATGTGTCTCCCTCTGATTTATGTGTTAAATAAATACTTATTATAAATATATTCAATTTGATAGATTTAGTATGTTACTCAATAAAGTATAAGTTTATTAAAACTATTCCCTTTTTTATATTTTTTATATTTTATTTTAAACAGCAGCAGTTTAATGGAAGCAATTTAATGGAAAAACTAGTAGATGAAGAAATCAAATGAACAGATTTCGTTTAGTAGCCAGATTTATAGATGGCAAGAAAAAGCAAGAAACAGTTGATCTACATTAAAAAAGACGCCTAACTAAATAAATGGAAATTCTTTAACGGTATGCATGTCACCATTTGTACTTTAAAAAAGTTGGTTCAATATGTCCCCCAAAGTAAATACGATTGATTTGAATTTAAAATTAAAATTGTATTTCTGCAATAAACTATGTTTGAAGATTATGATGTAAATAATATTTTTCCGTTTGTCTAGCTTTTAAACCCGAGAGGAACTCGTCCGGTGGAGCCCGCAACCAGGTCCGAGAAATGTGCCTCTCAGAAGGAGTGGCCTTTCTGCACAGACGATGACTGGGTAAACGGCTCCCTTCTTCCTGGGTTTTCTACAAACCAACAAGGAAAACACACGTTCATCTCATCTAATGATTTTCTTTAAACCTCCTTCAGGGCCACAAATGCCCGTCAGGCTGCAGGATCCAGGGTCTGATGGATAAATACGACCACAGTGTGCTGAAGAGGATTGAGAAGATCCGCAGCCTCCTGGACCAGAACAGGGTCAGCCATCGTTCCACCGACCAGGTGTCCAAACAGACGTACGACTACCTGAAGGACAAACTCACAACTGACGCAAGTGAGTGTGTGTTCGATTTCCACAGTGATGATTTGAAAAACGCCGGGAGGTTCAACTTGAACCACTACACCTTTATGCACCAATTTAATCATTTTCTGTATATTAACTTTTTTGTGAGCAGTTTATTTTATTGATTTTTGCCGACATAGACAGTAATTTATTGCTCAGATTCTCTAATATTGTGATCAAAATGATCAATGTTTATAATTGTGTCGACAATGCCTTACAAAGAAAAGTGCAACAAGCTCAGTTTTTTGCTACTTGTGGACAATTCAGAAATAAATACGTTTCAGATGAGGGTAGGATTATGTTTTAATCTGCGTTCGTTCGTTAATCAACAGGATTATGTAAAAACTACCTGACAACATATTTTAGTTAAAAATTATTTTATATTTACTGGTTCAAATGTTCAAATACAAGACTCCACTTTGGGTTGCATTTAAAATCTAAATTATTTTTATTTTTCTAACCTGGGGATAAAAAGAATGTATTACACACAACACAAAAGAGCACCTGAATATAAAATGATTATATTGATTATAATTTAATATCTTCATTCTTCACTCAATCATTATAATTTAATGTATTTAGATATATTAATTATGATTTATCCCTCCTTCCACCAGATCACGACAACAGCTACTATGACGTGGCCCAGAATCTGCGACAAAGGATCACTGACATGAAAATCAAGATTGACCGACAGCTGAGGATCCTCGCCGCCCTGAAGGATCGAGTCAAAGACCAGGTGGTGGAGATGCAGCGGCTGGAGGTACGGAGAAACGACAGGGGCAAAAAAGAAAAAATCAACCCACAGTTACAGGCGTTAATGTTGGATGTCAAACACAGAACGACGGCAATGACAAGAGAAGCAGTGGAGTTTAGAAAAAAGTTGTCTGAATTATTTGGCTTAACTTAGCGAAACTTATAGAAATCAGATGTTGCTCTGTAAATCAAAAATAAACTACAATTCAACACATTTGTAAATTAATGAAAGCTCAAACCTCATTGTTTTAGTTTTACTGTGACAATAGCTAGGTTGGCTATTAGGAATAAACGCTGCAGGGCTGAGTCAGTAGCAAACGTATTTTTATCGTAACACATTCTTTGACGCATCTGTAACAGAGGTGGCGTGTTTTCAAACTGAATCGTAGTCGTGCGGCTGTAGCGTCTCAGTATGTGCAGTTGTATTTTCCCCTGCTGTAGCCTGGAATTATCTGTGTGTGTTAACACAATGTGTCCTCCGTGTGTGTCAGGTGGACATCGACATCAAGCTTCGTTCCTGCAAAGGTTCCTGCAGCAGCTACTCAGAGTACCAGGTGGACAAGGAGAGCTACGTGGCGCTGGGTAAACAGGTGAGAACCGAACTCTGGAACATCACCTGCATTTCCCCGGAGGGGCCAAAGTTCCAATTTAGTTCCTCAGAAGAGATTGAGGTTAAATAAATTATTAACAGAAACAAATCTGGCTTGAATCTGTTGAGGTGAAACATTGTTGATTAGTCAAACATGAAACTACACCACAGTGAAAAAACAAATTCTTATAGATCAACATAATTAGACAATTTTTATTATGAATGTTTTCCCACATGAGCCCTATGAGACAAGTTGTGATTTGTGAATATGGGCAATAAAAATAAAACTTGATTGATTGATGACATTTCTTTATATCCTCACAACAGAGCAGTCATGTTTGGTAAGTGAACTGAAAACATCCAGTTCTTCAAATTCGCATTATAACGTCTCATTTTTACTGAAGATTGAAACAGATAATAGCAGTACAGTGTACCTTTAAAATGACAGAATCTACTTGTGGCAGCTTTTATTCACTTATTCTCACACAATATGAAAAAAAAAATCTTTGCATTTAGAAAGTTAAAACAGAAAACACCAGAACAAATCCATCTTTGTAACTAAACTTCTCCATCTGTCCATGTCCCAGATTAACCAGCTGGACTCCCAGTTGGCTCCGAACGTCGAGTCCGTGCGTACGCTGTACGTGATGAAGAGCAAGGAAATGGTGGAGGAAAGAGTCTTCAAGTCTGCCAGTGGCCCCTTGATGTCAGCACAGAAGACAGAAGATGTCTTCCCTGATGTGAGTGACACTTGTTTTTTGTTTTTTTTACTTGGACTGTGAAGGACTCTGCACACGACACAATTAGTTTGCATCCACGAATTTTACCAAGTGAAGCTCAGTTATTGTTTCAGGGTAAACCCTCAGATTCTCCTAAAGATTTTGATCTTGAAAAATATAACCATTACAACCAGAACATCATCTTTACAGAACCTGCACACTTGTTGTTCTTTCTCAGGTGAAGACAGTCAAGTTGATCCTCGAGTCAGAAGGCTCCTCTGCATCCCCAGCAACCATCACCAAGGACCCAGGTACTTCCTACTCTGCATCTACATCATCATCCTCCAGCGCTTCCTCCTCCGCCTCCTCCTCCGCCTCCTCCTCGAAAACCATCACTGAGCTCGGAAGCGACAGCAGTTTGTTTGGTACAGGGTTTGGAAGCAACAGCCAGCCCAGCACGAGCCACACGTCCACCAAATCCATCACCTGCACCAAGAGCATCAGGAGAACGACTGTCCAAACGAGCAGTGGACCAGAGGAGAAAATGGAGGAGGTGATCGAGGGAGGACCAGAGTGTCATGTTATGGCCGACACTAGCAAGGGCGGAATTAGCGCTTTTTTCCCCAGCCTCAGCCATACATCATCCACCTCATCCAGCACCACCAAGACGTTCCATAGCAGTGGCACTAAGGGAAGCATCACAGGAGGTGACAAAACTGGATTTCAGAATATATTTGGTTCTGACATTGATGGGTTCCTAACAGATGATCCAGAGGAGGACCTTCCTGACGTCCACGCCCGAAGTGTGAAGAGCGCGCGTGTTGAGCGGCAAGCCGATTATATAGGAAAAGGTACCGAAAGCTCAAACCTGGAATAAATTTCAAAAGCAAAGAGGGCGATATTCAGCTAGATGACATGCTTTAGCATCAGCTAGCCCTATGTACAAGAAATACAATGTGAACACAGCATTTCTTATTGTTTGTTGCTAGAGCTAAAAAAAAAAAAAACAACCTTTGCATTCACAGTCAGTGTGAAGCTTTTTATTAAGTAATTTTGAAATCCAAGAAACCGTCTGTAGACTAAGCGAGACAGCGTCGACAAGTAAAATTGACGTTTCAAAAGCAGATCCTCAAATATGGGTTTGGAAAAAGTTTTCTGACAGTTTTCTGTAAAAGTGTCTCTTTGGCTGGATTACGTTAATCTGTCAGAAAAGACTCACTTCACTTCTCTGGGGCAAGTCTCAGCCACCATTTTGGGAAAGTGCTCATTTTACTCTTTCGTTAACCGAAGAACAAGCCGGTCCAAGCTAACTTGCGGTTGCGGTGTGCCCCTCTCTTTTCGCAGATTGTGTTGAAGCCCACCAGAACCACCTGAAAGGGGAAACGAACGGCCTGTTTAAAATCAAACCCGGCGGAACAGACTCCACGGGTATAGTGGTGGTTTACTGCCAGCAAGAGGGGCTAATGGGTGGATGGTTGTTAGTCCAGCAGAGAGATAGTGGCGCGCTCAGCTTCAACCGCACCTGGGCTGAATACCGCAACGGGTTCGGTTCACTTGACATGCAGGGAAAGGGGGAGTTTTGGTTGGGCAGCCAGAACCTCCACTTGTTGACTAATCAGGCTGAGACCATGATGAAAGTGGAGCTTGAAGATTGGGAACAGGGAGTAGCAACTGCTGAGTATACAATCAGAGTTGGTTCTGAGGGGGAGGGGTACCAGCTGCATGTATCTGGGTACACGGGGGACGCCGGTGACGCTCTGGTGATGCCCATGTCTGAAATGGCGTCTGATGTGTCACACAACGGGATGAAATTTAGCACCTTTGACAGAGACAACGACAAGTCGGAGGAGAATTGCGCAGAGATGTACGGGGGTGGGTGGTGGTACAACAACTGCCAGTCGGTTAACTTGAATGGGATTTATAACAAAGGCGTTGTGTGGCCAACATACAAACCCGCTAGCTACAGACTTAAAACTGTGAAGGTGTTTATCCGACCAGCTGCTTTTTAATAACGCACAGAGCAAGAAAATATCGTTGCGTAATATCAAAAAAACACGTTTATACACATTTAGATTAAAAGAGGAAGCTAGATGTACGAGGGGCCAATTCATAATTGAGGACAAAAAATCAAGATAGTTTCATTGATCTGTTGGTAAATTATTGTGGGATTTCACAATCATGTCAAACAGTGTCCGTGTTTCTTCACTTGTATATTTGACCCACTGTGTAAACATGAGTTACCTGTTTGTTACCAAACCAGTGTTCATGGAAAAACATGATGTTCTGCCTGTTGCTAAACTCTGCTCGATCAATAAAGATTCAATGTTCACTTCAGCTCCTCTGGTTTGAGCCGTTTGTTCAGTTCCAATTTAAAAAAAAACACAAAAAGTATTTTTCATGTATAAACGAAACAAAATAATGACAAATATTGTTGAAAAGTAAAAGAAAACCAATGAAATACAAAAAATGTTTTAATTGTTAATTATTTCAAGAGCTTTGCCGAGGTTCTCATTTCTAGTTTGACGACATTGAAAAAAGGATTAATGTAAAAACATTTTTAGATAATCCAAACTTTTTTTAGTGTCTCATGTATCCCAGTATTTAGAAAAGGACACTTTGGTCCTCCATATATGTCACGTTATAATATAGCTGTATGTTTCCGTTATGTTATAATAATGTGGTTCAACCTGATGCATTCACAATGAACAATATCTTTAAAGATTGTTCAGTGCATCAGTGACATTGTGTTAACATTTACATTATCAAAACGCAGTATTTGTTATGTTCTGACAGACATTTTGCCAAAAATATTAAGACTAATAAAAAAATTTTCTCCAGGCAAGTTTACAGAATGAATGTGACAATGTTCCATTAAATGAGAAATGGTAAAAGGAAGTTGTGATGTCATGTTCTTTTCCTACTTAAACTTTTATGAGAACTGAATAATAAAAAATGAAAAAATCAATTAAGAAGATCTTTGTCCTTTCCAAATGTCCAGTGACACAAAATACACAACACATGCACACAAATAACATTTTATATTTGCATTGTCATGTTTGAGTTGGAGCTCTGTTGAAGGGTAACTGGCCTTGAACTGAAAAGTGTCATCTTTTTTTCTGTTTTTTTCCGCAGTGTGTGTGAGGCTGACGCAGCAGAAACAAGATGGCCGACATCCCCTCAGTCAGACCCAGAGATACAGAAAGCCGCAGTGTCGAGCAGAATCAGACGTTGCTCTGTGTTCAGATGACGACTGGGTAAAAAAATACATTTTCTCTATTACATTTAAACTAGAAATACTGCGCTGGTTGGTGCAAGCAGTTTCCAACTACTAAACAGTTTTCTCCAGATTCATATAAGGTCACTGTTACCTTTAACCACTGAAAACTAATCTGTTCTGTACTAAAATTTGAAGAAAGTCCCCCAAGGCGTTCTTGAGATAATCGTGTTCACAAGAACCGTGTCCTCGTCCACAGGTCTCTAAATGCCCGTCTAGCTGCAGACTGCAGGGTTTGATCTCACAGATGGAGAGTGATGTGGAGAGAAAACTGTGGAAGGTTTGCAAGACAACAAAGTTGATCGAGGATGCAGCTGAGACGTCCATGACGGCGATGACTCAGATCTACAACTCAAACCGCAGAGTTATAGTCAACAGATACGGTGAGACTCACTGTATTTCGCTTTTCTGGACAAAATGAAGTAAGTAAATAAACCAATGCCGGCTGAATAATGCTGTTTCGTTGTGTTCAGTGTCAGAGCTGAAGTTTGTGGAAGGCGCAAAGGAATTGTCTCAGACTCTGAGGTCTCTACGGAAACGCTCGACCAGTTTGTCACACCAACTCAAAGAGCTGCGTGTCAACGTCCAGAATCAGATTGAGGACTTGTATCAAACAGAGGTGAGATGAGTTTAGCAACTGAAAAACAGAAACAAAGTTTCACCTAAATCAAGTCTCTGTTGCACTCACATTTCCTCATTATTCAGAGAGAATGAACCAAGTCCTTAATTATTTTATCAATATAAAGTGCCAACATATGTATCGTGAGTTGGATTTCGCCAAGCTACCAACAAAGATGTAATCACTGATCAAAATCACGAACAATAAAATCCTTATACAACATTTCAGGTAGAACATCGTCTCTATAAAATATTTCTCATGTGTAGTACCCCAGGGCTTAGTTTTAGGACCGTTGTTTTTTCCTTGCATGTACATGTTCCCAGAATTGGATCTGTACTTTTTTCAGGTGTTGTTATGTGTGTTTTTGTTTTCATATCTTGCCAGGTGGACATTGATATGAAGCTCCGAGCCTGTCAAGGGTCGTGTCGGTCAGTGCTACCATTCACTGTCGATCATCCCACTTATCAGACACTTCAAGCTGACATGGACCAGATAAACAAGGCTGTGACACCTGCTGGGGACATCGCACACATCTTGATGCAAACTGTTGATGTGAGCCCAGCCCCGTCTGCAGAATATAAGAGCATTCCAGCGGTCCAGAGAGAACTGCTGACCCAGTTTGAGGACATTGGGCAGAATGAGTTCGTTCTGGAGGAGCTGCTAGACCCCGTAGACGTGGAGGTTCCTAAATTTTAAGATTTTTGAAAAGGTGTTTCTCCTTCAAAAGAGACCATTCAAAATACTGCTGCTCATTATTTTCATGTTTTGTTTACCAGGGATGTGGTCACAGTTTCATATTATGTCATCTCAACACTTTTATTTATTAGAAAAATGTTGTAATGGATTGTCATTGCTGTGCTGGTTCCGTTGATAAAAGATTTAACTGTGAATCAGTCAGACCAAGATAAATGTCAGAAACTCCTTTTACAAACTATTAGCCTGACTTTTTGGTGACTGAATTTAAAAATTTTACATTTTACATAGTACACGTCATTTTCTACTTTTTCGGAAAGACTGTTCAACACATTCTAATATTTGAGTTACTTGTCTTTTTCACTGTTATAGATTAAAAGATAGACACGTGACTAATTACAGGAAAAAGTTCACGCAGATGCTTCCACCACTTGTTATGTATACACTGAACTATCAGTTCATAATTGATTGATTCACATTTGTTTTTATCTCTAGATATTGTCAAAAATATTCCTAATAACCACATAAATGAATGGACATTTACATATTCCTCTGCTGTGACATTTGGTGCCTTAATATACTATGACTATAATATTTTGGACTAAATACTAACTGTGATTTTTTTTTTTCCATTTTTCCATTTTCGAACGACATACTTTTTTTTTTTAACTTTTGGACGACATGCTAACCTATGACTTTTTCATTAAATTTTAAACGACATGCTAACCTATGACCTTTTTATCAGTTTTCGGACGACATGCTAACCTATAACTGTTTTATCATATTTCGGACGACATGCTAACCTATAACTTTTTTATCATATTTTGGACGACATGCTAACCTATGACTTTTTTATTAGTTTTCAGACGACATGCTAACCTATGACTTTTTTATCATATTTTAGACGACATACTAACCTATGACTTTTTTATTAGTTTTCAGACGACATGCTAACCTATGACTTTTTTATCATATTTTAGACGACATACTAACCTATGACTTTTTTATCATATTTTGAGACGACATACTAACCTATGACTTTTTTTTATCATATTTTAAGACGAAATGCTTACCTTTGACTTTTTATCTGTTTTTGGACGACATACTAACCTATGACTTTTCTATTATATTTTAGACGACATGCTAACCTATGACTTTTTATCCGTTTTCGGACGATATACTAACCTATGACTTTCTATCATATTTTAAACGACATACTAACCTATGACTTTTTTTATCAGTTTTTGGACGACATGCTAACCTATGACTTTTTTATCAAAATTCGGATGACATGCTAACCTATGACTTTTTATCATATTTTGAGACGACATGCTAACCTATGACTTTTTTATCATAATTCGGACGACATACTAACCTATGACTTTTTTATCAGTTTTCGGACGACATGCTAACCTATGACTTTTTATCATGACTTTTCTATCATATTTTGAGACGACATGCTAACCTATGACTTTTTATCATATTTCGGACGACATACTAACCTATGACTTTTTTATCAAATTTTGAGACGACATGCTAACCTATGACTTCTTTATCATATTTTGAGACGACATGCTAACCTATGACTCTTTATCCGTTTTCGGACGACATACTAACCTATGACTTTTCTATCATATTTTAAACGACATACTAACCTATGACTTTTTTATCATATTTTAAACGACATACTAACCTATGACTTTTTTATCATATTTTAAACGACATGCTAAGCTATGACTTTTTTATCATATTTCGGACGACATACTAACCTATGACTTTTTTATCATATTTTGAGACGACATACTAACCTATGACTTTTTTATCATATTTTGAGACGACATGCTAACCTATGACTTTTTATCATATTTTGACACGACATGCTAAGCTATGACTTTTTTATCATATTTTGGACGACATGCTAACCTATGACTTTTTTATCATATTTTGAGACGACATGCTAAGCTATGACTTTTTTATCATATTTTGGACGACATGCTAACCTATGACTTTTTTATCATATTTCGGAGGACATACTAACCTATGACTTTTTTATCATATTTTGGACAACATGCTAACCTATGACTTTTTTATCATATTTCGGATGACATGCTAACCTATGACTTTTTTATCAAATTTTGAGACGACATGCTAACCTATGACTTTTCTATCATATTTTGAGACGACATGCTAACCTATGACTTTTTATCATATTTCGGACGACATACTAACCTATGACTTTTTTATCATATTTTGAGACGACATGCTAACCTATGACTTTTTTATCATAATTCGGACGACATACTAACCTATGACTTTTTTATCATATTTTGAGACGACATACTAACCTACGACTTTTTTATCATATTTTAAATGACATACTAACCTATGACATTTTTATCAGTTTTCGGACGACATACTAACCTATGACTTTTTTATCATATTTTAAACGACATACTAACCTATGACTTTTTTATCATATTTTAAACGACATACTAACCTATGACTTTTTTATCATATTTTAAACGACATGCTAACCTATGACTTTTCTATCATATTGTAAACGACATGCTAACCTATGACTTTTTTATCAGTTTTCGGACGACATACTAACCTATGACTTTTTTATCAGTTTTCGGACGACATACTAACCTATGACTTTTTTATCAGTTTTCGGATGACATGCTAACCTATGACTTTTTTATCATATTTCGGACGACATACTAACCTATGACTTTTTTATCAGTTTTCGGACGACATACTAACCTATGACTTTTTTATCAGTTTTCGGATGACATACTAACCTATGACTTTTTTATCATATTTTGAGACGACATGCTAACCTATGACTTTTTAATCATATTTCGGATGACATACTAACCTATGACTTTTTTTATCATATTTTGAGACGACATGCTAACCTATGACTTTTCTATCATATTTTAAACGACATACTAACCTATGACTTTTCTATTATATTTTAGAAGACATGCTAACCTATGACTTTTTTATCATAATTCGGACGACATACTAACCTATGACTTTTTATCATATTTTGAGACGACATGCTAACCTATGACTTTTTATCCGTTTTCGGACGATATACTAACCTATGACTTTCTATCATATTTTAAACGACATACTAACCTATGACTTTTTTATCAAAATTCGGACGACATACTAACCTATGACTTTTTTATCATATTTTGAGACGACATACTAACCTACGACTTTTTTATCATATTTTAAATGACATACTAACCTATGACATTTTTATCAGTTTTCGGACGACATACTAACCTATGACTTTTTTATCATATTTTAAACGACATACTAACCTATGACTTTTTTATCATATTTTAAACGACATACTAACCTATGACTTTTTTATCATATTTTAAACGACATGCTAACCTATGACTTTTCTATCATATTGTAAACGACATGCTAACCTATGACTTTTTTATCAGTTTTCGGACGACATACTAACCTATGACTTTTTTATCAGTTTTCGGACGACATACTAACCTATGACTTTTTTATCAGTTTTCGGATGACATGCTAACCTATGACTTTTTTATCATAATTCGGACGACATACTAACCTATGACTTTTTTATCATATTTTGAGACGACATGCTAACCTATGACTTTTTAATCATATTTCGGATGACATACTAACCTATGACTTTTTTTATCATATTTTGAGACGACATGCTAACCTATGACTTTTCTATCATATTTTAAACGACATACTAACCTATGACTTTTCTATTATATTTTAGAAGACATGCTAACCTATGACTTTTTTATCATAATTCGGACGACATACTAACCTATGACTTTTTATCATATTTTGAGACGACATGCTAACCTATGACTTTTTATCCGTTTTCGGACGATATACTAACCTATGACTTTCTATCATATTTTAAACGACATACTAACCTATGACTTTTTTATCAAAATTCGGATGACATACTAACCTATGACTTTTTTATCAGTTTTCGGACGACATACTAACCTATGACTTTTTATCATATTTTGAGACGACATGCTAACCTATGACTTTTCTATCATATTTTAAACGACATACTAACCTATGACTTTTTTATCATATTTTAGACGACATACTAACCTATGACTTTTTTATCATATTTTAAACGACATACTAACCTATGACATTTTTTTCATATTTCGGACGACATGCTAACCTATGACTTTTTTATCAGTTTTCGGACGACATGCTAACCTATGACTTTTTATCATGACTTTTCTATCATATTTTGAGACGACATGCTAACCTATGACTTTTTATCATATTTCGGACGACATACTAACCTATGACTTTTTTATCAAATTTTGAGACGACATACTAACCTATGACTCTTTATCATATTTTGAGACGACATGCTAACCTATGACTCTTTATCCGTTTTCGGACGACATACTAACCTATGACTTCTTTATCATATTTTGAGACGACATACTAACCTATGACTTTTTTATCATATTTTAAACGACATACTAACCTATCATATTTTAAACGACATACTAACCTATGACTTTTTTATCATATTTCAAACGACATACTAACCTATGACTTTTTTATCAAATTTTAAACGACATACTAACCTATGACTTTTTTATCATATTTTGGACGACATACTAACCTATGACTTTTTTATCATATTTTGAGACGACATACTAACCTATGACTTTTCTATCATATTTTAGACGACATACTAACCTATGACTTTTTTATCATATTTTAAACGACATGCTAACCTATGAATTTTTTATCAGTTTTCGGACGACATATTAACCTATGACTTTTTTTATCATATTTTGGACGACATACTAACCTATGACTTTTTTATCATATTTTAAACGACATACTAACCTATGACTTTTTTATCATATTTTGAGACGACATGCTAACCTATGACTTTTTTATCATATTTTAAACGACATACTAACCTATGACTTTTTTATCATATTTTGAGACGACATGCTAACCTATGACTTTTTATCATATTTTGAGACGACATGCTAAGCTATGACTTTTTTATCATATTTTGGACGACATGCTAACCTATGACTTTTTTATCATATTTTAAACGACATACTAACCTATGACTTTTTTATCATATTTTGAGACGACATACTAACCTATGACTTTTTTATCATATTTTAAACGACATACTAACCTATGACTTTTTTATCATATTTTAAACGACATACTAACCTATGACTTTTTTATCAGTTTTCGGACGACATGCTAACCTATGACTTTTTTATCATATTTTAAACGACATACTAACCTATGACTCTTTTATGATATTTTAAACGACATACTAACCTATGACTTTTTTATCATATTTTGGACGACATACTAACCTATGACTTTTTTATCATATTTTGAGACGACATACTAACCTATGACTTTTCTATCATATTTTAGACGACATACTAACCTATGACTTTTTTATCATATTTTAAACGACATGCTAACCTATGACTTTTTTATCAGTTTTCGGACGACATATTAACCTATGACTTTTTTTATCATATTTTGGACGACATACTAACCTATGACTTTTTTATCATATTTTAAACGACATACTAACCTATGACTTTTTTATCATATTTTGAGACGACATGCTAACCTATGACTTTTTTATCATATTTTAAACAACATACTAACCTATGACTTTTTTATCATATTTTGAGACGACATGCTAACCTATGACTTTTTATCATATTTTGAGACGACATGCTAAGCTATGACTTTTTTATCATATTTTGGACGACATGCTAACCTATGACTTTTTTATCATATTTTAAACGACATACTAACCTATGACTTTTTTATCATATTTTGAGACGACATACTAACCTATGACTTTTTTATCATATTTTAAACGACATACTAACCTATGACTTTTTTATCAGTTTTCGGACGACATACTAACCTATGACTTTTTTATCATATTTTAAACGACATACTAACCTATGACTTTTTTATCAGTTTTCGGACGACATGCTAACCTATGACTTTTTTATCATATTTTAAACGACATACTAACCTATGACTTTTTTATGATATTTTAAACGACATACTAACCTATGACTTTTCTATCATAATTCGGACGACATACTAACCTATGACTTTTTTATCAGTTTTCGGACGACATACTAACCTATGACTTTTTTATCATATTTTAAACGACATACTAACCTATGACTTTTTTATCAGATTTTAAACAACATACTAACCTATGACTTTTCTATCATAATTCGGACGACATACTAACCTATGACTTTTTTATCAGATTTTAAACAACATACTAACCTATGACTTTTTTATCAGTTTTCGGACGACATACTAACCTATGACTTTTTTATCATATTTTAAACGACATACTATCATATTTTGAGACGACATGCTAACCTATGACTTTTTTATCATATTTTAAACGACATACTAACCTATGACTTTTTTATCATATTTTGAGACGACATGCTAACCTATGACTTTTTATCATATTTTGAGACGACATGCTAAGCTATGACTTTTTTATCATATTTTGGACGACATGCTAACCTATGACTTTTTATCATATTTTAAACGACATACTAACCTATGACTTTTTTATCATATTTTGAGACGACATACTAACCTATGACTTTTTTATCATATTTTGGACAACATGCTAACCTATGACTTTTTTATCATATTTCGGGTGACATGCTAACCTATGACTTTTTTATCATATTTTGGACGACATGCTAACCTATGACTTTTTTATCATATTTCGGATGACATGCTAATCTATGACTTTTTTATCAAATTTTGAGACGACATACTAACCTATGACTTTTCTATCATATTTTGAGACGACATGCTAACGTATGACTTTTTATCATATTTCGGACGACATACTAACCTATGACTTTTTTATCATATTTTGAGACAACATGCTAACCTATGACTTTTTTATCATAATTCGGACGACATACTAACCTATGACTTTTTTATCATAATTCGGACGACATACTAACCTATGACTTTTTTATCATATTTTGAGACGACATACTAACCTACAACTTTTTTATCAGTTTTCGGACGACATGCTAACCTATGACTTTTTTATCATATTTTGGACGACATGCTAACCTATGACTTTTCTATCATATTTTGAGACGACATGCTAACCTATGACTTTTTTATCATATTTTGGACGACATACTAACCTATGACTTTTCTATCATATTTTAAACGACATGCTAACCTATGACTTTTCTATCATATTTTGAGACGACATGCTAACCTATGACTTTTTTATCATATTTTAAACGACATGCCAACCTATGACTTTTTATCATATTTTGAGACGACATACTAACCTATGACTTTTCTATCATATTTTAAACGACATGCTAACCTATGACTTTTCTATCATATTTTGAGACGACATGCTAACCTATGACTTTTTTATCATATTTTGGACGACATACTAACCTATGCCTTTCTTATCATATTTTGGACGACATACTAACCTATGACTTTTTTATCATATTTTGGACGACATACTAACCTATGACTTTTTATCCGTTTTTGGACGACATGGTAACCTATGACTTTTTATCCGTTTTTGGACAACATGCTAACCTATGACTTTTTTATCATAATTCGGACGACATACTAACCTATGACTTTTTTATCATATTGTAAACGACATACTAACCTATGACTTTTTTATCATATTTTAAACGACATACTAACCTATGACTTTTTTATCATATTTTAAACGACATACTAACCTATGACTTTTTATCATACTTTGAGACGACATGCTAACCTATGACTTTTCTATCATATTTTAAACGACAGACTAACCTATGACTTTTCTATCATATTTTAAACGACATGCTAATCTATGACTTTTCTATCATATTGTAAACGACATACTAACCTATGACTTTTTTATCAGTTTTCGGACGACATGCTAACCTCTAACTTTTTTATCATATTTTGAGACGACATACTAACCTATGACTTTTCTATCATATTGTAAACGACATACTAACCTATGACTTTTTTATCAGTTTTCGGACGACATGCTAACCTCTAACTTTTTTATCATATTTTGAGACGACATACTAACCTATGACTTTTCTATCATATTTTAAACGACATGCTAACCTATGACTTTTCTATCATATTTTGAGACGACATGCTAACCTATGACTTTTTTATCATATTTTGGACGACATACTAACCTATGACTTTTTTATCATATTTTAAACGACATACTAACCTATGACTTTTTTATCATATTTTAAACGACACACTAACCTATGACTTTTTTATCAGTTTTCGGATGACATGCTAACCTATGACTTTTTTATCATAATTCGGACGACATACTAACCTATGACTTTTTTATCAGTTTTCGGACGACATACTAACCTATGACTTTTTTATCAGTTTTCGGACGACATACTAACCTATGACTTTTTTTATCATATTTTGAGACGACATGCTAACCTATGACTTTTTATCATATTTCGGACGACATACTAACCTATGATGCTTTTTAATCATATTTCGGATGACATACTAACCTATGACTTTTTTTTATCATATTTTGAGACGACATGCTAACCTATGACTTTTCTATCATATTTTAAACGACATACTAACCTATGAATTTTTATCAAATTTTGAGACGACATACTAACCTATGACTTTTCTATCATATTTTGGACGACATACTACCCTATGACTTTTCTATCATATTTTAAACGACATACTAACCTATGACTTTTCTATCATATTTTGGACGACATACTACCCTATGACTTTTCTATCATGTTTTAAACGACATGCTAACCTATGACTTTTTTATCATATTTTGAGACGACATGCTAACCTATGACTTTTTATCATATTTCGGACGACATACTAACCTATGATGCTTTTTAATCATATTTCGGATGACATACTAACCTATGACTTTTTTTTATCATATTTTAAACGACATACTAACCTATGACTTTTTTTTAATCATATTTTAAACGACATGCTAACCTATGACTTTTTTTATCATATTTTAAACGACATGCTAACCTATGACTTTTTTATCAGTTTTCGGACGACATACTAACCTATGACTTTTTTTATCATATTTTGAGACGACATACTAACCTATGACTTTTTTATCATATTTTAAACGACATGCTAACCTATGACTTTTCTATCATATTGTAAACGACATGCTAACCTATGACTTTTTTATCAGTTTTCGGACGACATACTAACCTATGACTTTTTTATCAGTTTTCGGACGACATACTAACCTATGACTTTTTTATCAGTTTTCGGATGACATGCTAACCTATGACTTTTTTATCATAATTCGGACGACATACTAACCTATGACTTTTTTATCATATTTTGAGACGACATGCTAACCTATGACTTTTTAATCATATTTCGGATGACATACTAACCTATGACTTTTTTATCATATTTTGAGACGACATGCTAACCTATGACTTTTTAATCATATTTCGGATGACATACTAACCTATGACTTTTTTTATCATATTTTGAGACGACATGCTAACCTATGACTTTTCTATCATATTTTAAACGACATGCTAACCTATGACTTTTCTATCATATTTTAAACGACATACTAACCTATGACTTTTCTATTATATTTTAGAAGACATGCTAACCTATGACTTTTTTATCATAATTCGGACGACATACTAACCTATGACTTTTTATCATATTTTGAGACGACATACTAACCTATGACTTTTTATCCGTTTTCGGACGATATACTAACCTATGACTTTCTATCATATTTTAAACGACATACTAACCTATGACTTTTTTATCAAAATTCGGATGACATACTAACCTATGACTTTTTTATCAGTTTTCGGACGACATACTAACCTATGACTTTTTATCATATTTTGAGACGACATGCTAACCTATGACTTTTCTATCATATTTTAAACGACATACTAACCTATGACTTTTTTATCATATTTTAGACGACATACTAACCTATGACTTTTTTATCATATTTTAAACGACATACTAACCTATGACATTTTTTTCATATTTCGGACGACATGCTAACCTATGACTTTTTTATCAGTTTTCGGACGACATGCTAACCTATGACTTTTTATCATGACTTTTCTATCATATTTTGAGACGACATGCTAACCTATGACTTTTTATCATATTTCGGACGACATACTAACCTATGACTTTTTTATCAAATTTTGAGACGACATACTAACCTATGACTCTTTATCATATTTTGAGACGACATGCTAACCTATGACTCTTTATCCGTTTTCGGACGACATACTAACCTATGACTTCTTTATCATATTTTGAGACGACATACTAACCTATGACTTTTTTATCATATTTTAAACGACATACTAACCTATCATATTTTAAACGACATACTAACCTATGACTTTTTTATCATATTTCAAACGACATACTAACCTATGACTTTTTTATCAAATTTTAAACGACATACTAACCTATGACTTTTTTATCATATTTTGGACGACATACTAACCTATGACTTTTTTATCATATTTTGAGACGACATACTAACCTATGACTTTTCTATCATATTTTAGACGACATACTAACCTATGACTTTTTTATCATATTTTAAACGACATGCTAACCTATGACTTTTTTATCAGTTTTCGGACGACATATTAACCTATGACTTTTTTTATCATATTTTGGACGACATACTAACCTATGACTTTTTTATCATATTTTAAACGACATACTAACCTATGACTTTTTTATCATATTTTGAGACGACATGCTAACCTATGACTTTTTTATCATATTTTAAACGACATACTAACCTATGACTTTTTTATCATATTTTGAGACGACATGCTAACCTATGACTTTTTATCATATTTTGAGACGACATGCTAAGCTATGACTTTTTTATCATATTTTGGACGACATGCTAACCTATGACTTTTTTATCATATTTTAAACGACATACTAACCTATGACTTTTTTATCATATTTTGAGACGACATACTAACCTATGACTTTTTTATCATATTTTAAACGACATACTAACCTATGACTTTTTTATCATATTTTAAATGACATACTAACCTATGACTTTTTTATCAGTTTTCGGACGACATGCTAACCTATGACTTTTTTATCATATTTTAAACGACATACTAACCTATGACTTTTTTATGATATTTTAAACGACATACTAACCTATGACTTTTTTATCATATTTTGGACGACATACTAACCTATGACTTTTTTATCATATTTTGAGACGACATACTAACCTATGACTTTTCTATCATATTTTAGACGACATACTAACCTATGACTTTTTTATCATATTTTAAACGACATGCTAACCTATGACTTTTTTATCAGTTTTCGGACGACATATTAACCTATGACTTTTTTTATCATATTTTAAACGACATACTAACCTATGACTTTTTTATCATATTTTGAGACGACATGCTAACCTATGACTTTTTTATCATATTTTAAACAACATACTAACCTATGACTTTTTTATCATATTTTGAGACGACATGCTAACCTATGACTTTTTATCATATTTTGAGACGACATGCTAAGCTATGACTTTTTTATCATATTTTGGACGACATGCTAACCTATGACTTTTTTATCATATTTTAAACGACATACTAACCTATGACTTTTTTATCATATTTTGAGACGACATACTAACCTATGACTTTTTTATCATATTTTAAACGACATACTAACCTATGACTTTTTTATCAGTTTTCGGACGACATACTAACCTATGACTTTTTTATCATATTTTAAACGACATACTAACCTATGACTTTTTTATCAGTTTTCGGACGACATGCTAACCTATGACTTTTTTATCATATTTTAAACGACATACTAACCTATGACTTTTTTATGATATTTTAAACGACATACTAACCTATGACTTTTCTATCATAATTCGGACGACATACTAACCTATGACTTTTTTATCAGTTTTCGGACGACATACTAACCTATGACTTTTTTATCATATTTTAAACGACATACTAACCTATGACTTTTTTATCAGATTTTAAACAACATACTAACCTATGACTTTTCTATCATAATTCGGACGACATACTAACCTATGACTTTTTTATCAGATTTTAAACAACATACTAACCTATGACTTTTTTATCAGTTTTCGGACGACATACTAACCTATGACTTTTTTATCATATTTTAAACGACATACTATCATATTTTGAGACGACATGCTAACCTATGACTTTTTTATCATATTTTAAACGACATACTAACCTATGACTTTTTTATCATATTTTGAGACGACATGCTAACCTATGACTTTTTATCATATTTTGAGACGACATGCTAAGCTATGACTTTTTTATCATATTTTGGACGACATGCTAACCTATGACTTTTTATCATATTTTAAACGACATACTAACCTATGACTTTTTTATCATATTTTGAGACGACATGCTAACCTATGACTTTTTTATCATATTTTAAACGACATACTAACCTATGACTTTTTTATCATATTTTGAGACGACATACTAACCTATGACTTTTTTATCATATTTTGGACAACATGCTAACCTATGACTTTTTTATCATATTTCGGGTGACATGCTAACCTATGACTTTTTTATCATATTTTGGACGACATGCTAACCTATGACTTTTTTATCATATTTCGGATGACATGCTAATCTATGACTTTTTTATCAAATTTTGAGACGACATACTAACCTATGACTTTTCTATCATATTTTGAGACGACATGCTAACGTATGACTTTTTATCATATTTCGGACGACATACTAACCTATGACTTTTTTATCATATTTTGAGACAACATGCTAACCTATGACTTTTTTATCATAATTCGGACGACATACTAACCTATGACTTTTTTATCATAATTCGGACGACATACTAACCTATGACTTTTTTATCATATTTTGAGACGACATACTAACCTACAACTTTTTTATCAGTTTTCGGACGACATGCTAACCTATGACTTTTTTATCATATTTTGGACGACATGCTAACCTATGACTTTTCTATCATATTTTGAGACGACATGCTAACCTATGACTTTTTTATCATATTTTGGACGACATACTAACCTATGACTTTTCTATCATATTTTAAACGACATGCTAACCTATGACTTTTCTATCATATTTTGAGACGACATGCTAACCTATGACTTTTTTATCATATTTTAAACGACATGCCAACCTATGACTTTTTATCATATTTTGAGACGACATACTAACCTATGACTTTTCTATCATATTTTAAACGACATGCTAACCTATGACTTTTCTATCATATTTTGAGACGACATGCTAACCTATGACTTTTTTATCATATTTTGGACGACATACTAACCTATGCCTTTCTTATCATATTTTGGACGACATACTAACCTATGACTTTTTTATCATATTTTGGACGACATACTAACCTATGACTTTTTATCCGTTTTTGGACGACATGGTAACCTATGACTTTTTATCCGTTTTTGGACAACATGCTAACCTATGACTTTTTTATCATAATTCGGATGACATACTAACCTATGACTTTTTTATCATATTGTAAACGACATACTAACCTATGACTTTTTTATCATATTTTAAACGACATACTAACCTATGACTTTTTTATCATATTTTAAACGACATACTAACCTATGACTTTTTATCATACTTTGAGACGACATGCTAACCTATGACTTTTCTATCATATTTTAAACGACAGACTAACCTATGACTTTTCTATCATATTTTAAACGACATGCTAATCTGTGACTTTTCTATCATATTGTAAACGACATACTAACCTATGACTTTTTTATCAGTTTTCGGACGACATGCTAACCTCTAACTTTTTTATCATATTTTGAGACGACATACTAACCTATGACTTTTCTATCATATTTTAAACGACATGCTAACCTATGACTTTTCTATCATATTTTGAGACGACATGCTAACCTATGACTTTTTTATCATATTTTGGACGACATACTAACCTATGACTTTTTTATCATATTTTAAACGACATACTAACCTATGACTTTTTTATCATATTTTAAACGACACACTAACCTATGACTTTTTTATCAGTTTTCGGATGACATGCTAACCTATGACTTTTTTATCATAATTCGGACGACATACTAACCTATGACTTTTTTATCAGTTTTCGGACGACATACTAACCTATGACTTTTTTATCAGTTTTCGGACGACATACTAACCTATGACTTTTTTTATCATATTTTGAGACGACATGCTAACCTATGACTTTTTATCATATTTCGGACGACATACTAACCTATGATGCTTTTTAATCATATTTCGGATGACATACTAACCTATGACTTTTTTTTATCATATTTTGAGACGACATGCTAACCTATGACTTTTCTATCATATTTTAAACGACATACTAACCTATGAATTTTTATCAAATTTTGAGACGACATACTAACCTATGACTTTTCTATCATATTTTGGACGACATACTACCCTATGACTTTTCTATCATATTTTAAACGACATACTAACCTATGACTTTTCTATCATATTTTGGACGACATACTACCCTATGACTTTTCTATCATGTTTTAAACGACATGCTAACCTATGACTTTTTTATCATATTTTGAGACGACATGCTAACCTATGACTTTTTATCATATTTCGGACGACATACTAACCTATGATGCTTTTTAATCATATTTCGGATGACATACTAACCTATGACTTTTTTTTATCATATTTTAAACGACATACTAACCTATGACTTTTTTTTAATCATATTTTAAACGACATGCTAACCTATGACTTTTTTTATCATATTTTAAACGACATGCTAACCTATGACTTTTTTATCAGTTTTCGGACGACATACTAACCTATGACTTTTTTTATCATATTTTGAGACGACATACTAACCTATGACTTTTTTATCATATTTTGAGACGACATGCTAACCTATGACTTTTTTATCATATTTTGAGACGACATACTAACCTATGACTTTTCTATCATATTTTAAACGACATGCTAACCTATGACTTTTTATCATATTTTGAGACGACATGCTAACCTATGACTTTTCTATCATATTTTAAACGACAGACTAACCTATGACTTTTCTATCATATTTTAAACGACATGCTAACCTATGACTTTTTATCATATTTCGGACGACATGCTAACCTATGACTTTTCTATCATATTGTAAACGACATACTAACCTATGACTTTTTTATCATATTTTGGACGACATACTAACCTATGCCTTTCTTATCATATTTTGGACGACATACTAACCTATGACTTTTTTATCATATTTTGGACGACATACTAACCTATGACTTTTTATCCGTTTTTGGACGACATGGTAACCTATGACTTTTTATCCGTTTTTGGACAACATGCTAACCTATGACTTTTTTATCATAATTCGGACGACATACTAACCTATGACTTTTTTATCATATTGTAAACGACATACTAACCTATGACTTTTTTATCATATTTTAAACGACATACTAACCTATGACTTTTTTATCATATTTTAAACGACATACTAACCTATGACTTTTTATCATACTTTGAGACGACATGCTAACCTATGACTTTTCTATCATATTTTAAACGACAGACTAACCTATGACTTTTCTATCATATTTTAAACGACATGCTAATCTATGACTTTTCTATCATATTGTAAACGACATACTAACCTATGACTTTTTTATCAGTTTTCGGACGACATGCTAACCTCTAACTTTTTTATCATATTTTGAGACGACATACTAACCTATGACTTTTCTATCATATTTTAAACGACATGCTAACCTATGACTTTTCTATCATATTTTGAGACGACATGCTAACCTATGACTTTTTTATCATATTTTGGACGACATACTAACCTATGACTTTTTTATCATATTTTAAACGACATACTAACCTATGACTTTTTTATCATATTTTAAACGACATACTAACCTATGACTTTTTTATCAGTTTTCGGATGACATGCTAACCTATGACTTTTTTATCATAATTCGGACGACATACTAACCTATGACTTTTTTATCAGTTTTCGGACGACATACTAACCTATGACTTTTTTATCAGTTTTCGGACGACATACTAACCTATGACTTTTTTTATCATATTTTGAGACGACATGCTAACCTATGACTTTTTATCATATTTCGGACGACATACTAACCTATGATGCTTTTTAATCATATTTCGGATGACATACTAACCTATGACTTTTTTTTATCATATTTTGAGACGACATGCTAACCTATGACTTTTCTATCATATTTTAAACGACATACTAACCTATGAATTTTTATCAAATTTTGAGACGACATACTAACCTATGACTTTTCTATCATATTTTGGACGACATACTACCCTATGACTTTTCTATCATATTTTAAACGACATACTAACCTATGACTTTTCTATCATATTTTGGACGACATACTACCCTATGACTTTTCTATCATGTTTTAAACGACATGCTAACCTATGACTTTTTTATCATATTTTGAGACGACATGCTAACCTATGACTTTTTATCATATTTCGGACGACATACTAACCTATGATGCTTTTTAATCATATTTCGGATGACATACTAACCTATGACTTTTTTTTATCATATTTTAAACGACATACTAACCTATGACTTTTTTTTAATCATATTTTAAACGACATGCTAACCTATGACTTTTTTTATCATATTTTAAACGACATGCTAACCTATGACTTTTTTATCAGTTTTCGGACGACATACTAACCTATGACTTTTTTTATCATATTTTGAGACGACATACTAACCTATGACTTTTTTATCATATTTTGAGACGACATGCTAACCTATGACTTTTTTATCATATTGTAAACGACATGCTAACCTATGACTTTTTTATCAGTTTTCGGACGACATACTAACCTATGACTTTTTTATCAGTTTTCGGACGACATACTAACCTATGACTTTTTTATCAGTTTTCGGATGACATGCTAACCTATGACTTTTTTATCATAATTCGGACGACATACTAACCTATGACTTTTTTATCATATTTTGAGACGACATGCTAACCTATGACTTTTTAATCATATTTCGGATGACATACTAACCTATGACTTTTTTATCATATTTTGAGACGACATGCTAACCTATGACTTTTTAATCATATTTCGGATGACATACTAACCTATGACTTTTTTTATCATATTTTGAGACGACATGCTAACCTATGACTTTTCTATCATATTTTAAACGACATGCTAACCTATGACTTTTCTATCATATTTTAAACGACATACTAACCTATGACTTTTCTATTATATTTTAGAAGACATGCTAACCTATGACTTTTTTATCATAATTCGGACGACATACTAACCTATGACTTTTTATCATATTTTGAGACGACATGCTAACCTATGACTTTTTATCCGTTTTCGGACGATATACTAACCTATGACTTTCTATCATATTTTAAACGACATACTAACCTATGACTTTTTTATCAAAATTCGGATGACATACTAACCTATGACTTTTTTATCAGTTTTCGGACGACATACTAACCTATGACTTTTTATCATATTTTGAGACGACATGCTAACCTATGACTTTTCTATCATATTTTAAACGACATACTAACCTATGACTTTTTTATCATATTTTAGACGACATACTAACCTATGACTTTTTTATCATATTTTAAACGACATACTAACCTATGACATTTTTTTCATATTTCGGACGACATGCTAACCTATGACTTTTTTATCAGTTTTCGGACGACATGCTAACCTATGACTTTTTATCATGACTTTTCTATCATATTTTGAGACGACATGCTAACCTATGACTTTTTATCATATTTCGGACGACATACTAACCTATGACTTTTTTATCAAATTTTGAGACGACATACTAACCTATGACTCTTTATCATATTTTGAGACGACATGCTAACCTATGACTCTTTATCCGTTTTCGGACGACATACTAACCTATGACTTCTTTATCATATTTTGAGACGACATACTAACCTATGACTTTTTTATCATATTTTAAACGACATACTAACCTATCATATTTTAAACGACATACTAACCTATGACTTTTTTATCATATTTCAAACGACATACTAACCTATGACTTTTTTATCAAATTTTAAACGACATACTAACCTATGACTTTTTTATCATATTTTGGACGACATACTAACCTATGACTTTTTTATCATATTTTGAGACGACATACTAACCTATGACTTTTCTATCATATTTTAGACGACATACTAACCTATGACTTTTTTATCATATTTTAAACGACATGCTAACCTATGACTTTTTTATCAGTTTTCGGACGACATATTAACCTATGACTTTTTTTATCATATTTTGGACGACATACTAACCTATGACTTTTTTATCATATTTTAAACGACATACTAACCTATGACTTTTTTATCATATTTTGAGACGACATGCTAACCTATGACTTTTTTATCATATTTTAAACGACATACTAACCTATGACTTTTTTATCATATTTTGAGACGACATGCTAACCTATGACTTTTTATCATATTTTGAGACGACATGCTAAGCTATGACTTTTTTATCATATTTTGGACGACATGCTAACCTATGACTTTTTTATCATATTTTAAACGACATACTAACCTATGACTTTTTTATCATATTTTGAGACGACATACTAACCTATGACTTTTTTATCATATTTTAAACGACATACTAACCTATGACTTTTTTATCATATTTTAAATGACATACTAACCTATGACTTTTTTATCAGTTTTCGGACGACATGCTAACCTATGACTTTTTTATCATATTTTAAACGACATACTAACCTATGACTTTTTTATGATATTTTAAACGACATACTAACCTATGACTTTTTTATCATATTTTGGACGACATACTAACCTATGACTTTTTTATCATATTTTGAGACGACATACTAACCTATGACTTTTCTATCATATTTTAGACGACATACTAACCTATGACTTTTTTATCATATTTTGAGACGACATGCTAACCTATGACTTTTTATCATATTTTGAGACGACATGCTAAGCTATGACTTTTTTATCATATTTTGGACGACATGCTAACCTATGACTTTTTTATCATATTTTAAACGACATACTAACCTATGACTTTTTTATCATATTTTGAGACGACATACTAACCTATGACTTTTTTATCATATTTTAAACGACATACTAACCTATGACTTTTTTATCAGTTTTCGGACGACATACTAACCTATGACTTTTTTATCATATTTTAAACGACATACTAACCTATGACTTTTTTATCAGTTTTCGGACGACATGCTAACCTATGACTTTTTTATCATATTTTAAACGACATACTAACCTATGACTTTTTTATGATATTTTAAACGACATACTAACCTATGACTTTTCTATCATAATTCGGACGACATACTAACCTATGACTTTTTTATCAGTTTTCGGACGACATACTAACCTATGACTTTTTTATCATATTTTAAACGACATACTAACCTATGACTTTTTTATCAGATTTTAAACAACATACTAACCTATGACTTTTCTATCATAATTCGGACGACATACTAACCTATGACTTTTTTATCAGATTTTAAACAACATACTAACCTATGACTTTTTTATCAGTTTTCGGACGACATACTAACCTATGACTTTTTTATCATATTTTAAACGACATACTATCATATTTTGAGACGACATGCTAACCTATGACTTTTTTATCATATTTTAAACGACATACTAACCTATGACTTTTTTATCATATTTTGAGACGACATGCTAACCTATGACTTTTTATCATATTTTGAGACGACATGCTAAGCTATGACTTTTTTATCATATTTTGGACGACATGCTAACCTATGACTTTTTATCATATTTTAAACGACATACTAACCTATGACTTTTTTATCATATTTTGAGACGACATGCTAACCTATGACTTTTTTATCATATTTTAAACGACATACTAACCTATGACTTTTTTATCATATTTTGAGACGACATACTAACCTATGACTTTTTTATCATATTTTGGACAACATGCTAACCTATGACTTTTTTATCATATTTCGGGTGACATGCTAACCTATGACTTTTTTATCATATTTTGGACGACATGCTAACCTATGACTTTTTTATCATATTTCGGATGACATGCTAATCTATGACTTTTTTATCAAATTTTGAGACGACATACTAACCTATGACTTTTCTATCATATTTTGAGACGACATGCTAACGTATGACTTTTTATCATATTTCGGACGACATACTAACCTATGACTTTTTTATCATATTTTGAGACAACATGCTAACCTATGACTTTTTTATCATAATTCGGACGACATACTAACCTATGACTTTTTTATCATAATTCGGACGACATACTAACCTATGACTTTTTTATCATATTTTGAGACGACATACTAACCTACAACTTTTTTATCAGTTTTCGGACGACATGCTAACCTATGACTTTTTTATCATATTTTGGACGACATGCTAACCTATGACTTTTCTATCATATTTTGAGACGACATGCTAACCTATGACTTTTTTATCATATTTTGGACGACATACTAACCTATGACTTTTCTATCATATTTTAAACGACATGCTAACCTATGACTTTTCTATCATATTTTGAGACGACATGCTAACCTATGACTTTTTTATCATATTTTAAACGACATGCCAACCTATGACTTTTTATCATATTTTGAGACGACATACTAACCTATGACTTTTCTATCATATTTTAAACGACATGCTAACCTATGACTTTTCTATCATATTTTGAGACGACATGCTAACCTATGACTTTTTTATCATATTTTGGACGACATACTAACCTATGCCTTTCTTATCATATTTTGGACGACATACTAACCTATGACTTTTTTATCATATTTTGGACGACATACTAACCTATGACTTTTTATCCGTTTTTGGACGACATGGTAACCTATGACTTTTTATCCGTTTTTGGACAACATGCTAACCTATGACTTTTTTATCATAATTCGGATGACATACTAACCTATGACTTTTTTATCATATTGTAAACGACATACTAACCTATGACTTTTTTATCATATTTTAAACGACATACTAACCTATGACTTTTTTATCATATTTTAAACGACATACTAACCTATGACTTTTTATCATACTTTGAGACGACATGCTAACCTATGACTTTTCTATCATATTTTAAACGACAGACTAACCTATGACTTTTCTATCATATTTTAAACGACATGCTAATCTATGACTTTTCTATCATATTGTAAACGACATACTAACCTATGACTTTTTTATCAGTTTTCGGACGACATGCTAACCTCTAACTTTTTTATCATATTTTGAGACGACATACTAACCTATGACTTTTCTATCATATTTTAAACGACATGCTAACCTATGACTTTTCTATCATATTTTGAGACGACATGCTAACCTATGACTTTTTTATCATATTTTGGACGACATACTAACCTATGACTTTTTTATCATATTTTAAACGACATACTAACCTATGACTTTTTTATCATATTTTAAACGACACACTAACCTATGACTTTTTTATCAGTTTTCGGATGACATGCTAACCTATGACTTTTTTATCATAATTCGGACGACATACTAACCTATGACTTTTTTATCAGTTTTCGGACGACATACTAACCTATGACTTTTTTATCAGTTTTCGGACGACATACTAACCTATGACTTTTTTTATCATATTTTGAGACGACATGCTAACCTATGACTTTTTATCATATTTCGGACGACATACTAACCTATGATGCTTTTTAATCATATTTCGGATGACATACTAACCTATGACTTTTTTTTATCATATTTTGAGACGACATGCTAACCTATGACTTTTCTATCATATTTTAAACGACATACTAACCTATGAATTTTTATCAAATTTTGAGACGACATACTAACCTATGACTTTTCTATCATATTTTGGACGACATACTACCCTATGACTTTTCTATCATATTTTAAACGACATACTAACCTATGACTTTTCTATCATATTTTGGACGACATACTACCCTATGACTTTTCTATCATGTTTTAAACGACATGCTAACCTATGACTTTTTTATCATATTTTGAGACGACATGCTAACCTATGACTTTTTATCATATTTCGGACGACATACTAACCTATGATGCTTTTTAATCATATTTCGGATGACATACTAACCTATGACTTTTTTTTATCATATTTTAAACGACATACTAACCTATGACTTTTTTTTAATCATATTTTAAACGACATGCTAACCTATGACTTTTTTTATCATATTTTAAACGACATGCTAACCTATGACTTTTTTATCAGTTTTCGGACGACATACTAACCTATGACTTTTTTTATCATATTTTGAGACGACATACTAACCTATGACTTTTTTATCATATTTTGAGACGACATGCTAACCTATGACTTTTTTATCATATTTTGAGACGACATACTAACCTATGACTTTTCTATCATATTTTAAACGACATGCTAACCTATGACTTTTTATCATATTTTGAGACGACATGCTAACCTATGACTTTTCTATCATATTTTAAACGACAGACTAACCTATGACTTTTCTATCATATTTTAAACGACATGCTAACCTATGACTTTTTATCATATTTCGGACGACATGCTAACCTATGACTTTTCTATCATATTGTAAACGACATACTAACCTATGACTTTTTTATCATATTTTGGACGACATACTAACCTATGCCTTTCTTATCATATTTTGGACGACATACTAACCTATGACTTTTTTATCATATTTTGGACGACATACTAACCTATGACTTTTTATCCGTTTTTGGACGACATGGTAACCTATGACTTTTTATCCGTTTTTGGACAACATGCTAACCTATGACTTTTTTATCATAATTCGGACGACATACTAACCTATGACTTTTTTATCATATTGTAAACGACATACTAACCTATGACTTTTTTATCATATTTTAAACGACATACTAACCTATGACTTTTTTATCATATTTTAAACGACATACTAACCTATGACTTTTTATCATACTTTGAGACGACATGCTAACCTATGACTTTTCTATCATATTTTAAACGACAGACTAACCTATGACTTTTCTATCATATTTTAAACGACATGCTAATCTATGACTTTTCTATCATATTGTAAACGACATACTAACCTATGACTTTTTTATCAGTTTTCGGACGACATGCTAACCTCTAACTTTTTTATCATATTTTGAGACGACATACTAACCTATGACTTTTCTATCATATTTTAAACGACATGCTAACCTATGACTTTTCTATCATATTTTGAGACGACATGCTAACCTATGACTTTTTTATCATATTTTGGACGACATACTAACCTATGACTTTTTTATCATATTTTAAACGACATACTAACCTATGACTTTTTTATCATATTTTAAACGACATACTAACCTATGACTTTTTTATCAGTTTTCGGATGACATGCTAACCTATGACTTTTTTATCATAATTCGGACGACATACTAACCTATGACTTTTTTATCAGTTTTCGGACGACATACTAACCTATGACTTTTTTATCAGTTTTCGGACGACATACTAACCTATGACTTTTTTTATCATATTTTGAGACGACATGCTAACCTATGACTTTTTATCATATTTCGGACGACATACTAACCTATGATGCTTTTTAATCATATTTCGGATGACATACTAACCTATGACTTTTTTTTATCATATTTTGAGACGACATGCTAACCTATGACTTTTCTATCATATTTTAAACGACATACTAACCTATGAATTTTTATCAAATTTTGAGACGACATACTAACCTATGACTTTTCTATCATATTTTGGACGACATACTACCCTATGACTTTTCTATCATATTTTAAACGACATACTAACCTATGACTTTTCTATCATATTTTGGACGACATACTACCCTATGACTTTTCTATCATGTTTTAAACGACATGCTAACCTATGACTTTTTTATCATATTTTGAGACGACATGCTAACCTATGACTTTTTATCATATTTCGGACGACATACTAACCTATGATGCTTTTTAATCATATTTCGGATGACATACTAACCTATGACTTTTTTTTATCATATTTTAAACGACATACTAACCTATGACTTTTTTTTAATCATATTTTAAACGACATGCTAACCTATGACTTTTTTTATCATATTTTAAACGACATGCTAACCTATGACTTTTTTATCAGTTTTCGGACGACATACTAACCTATGACTTTTTTTATCATATTTTGAGACGACATACTAACCTATGACTTTTTTATCATATTTTGAGACGACATGCTAACCTATGACTTTTTTATCATATTTTGAGACGACATACTAACCTATGACTTTTCTATCATATTTTAAACGACATGCTAACCTATGACTTTTTATCATATTTTGAGACGACATGCTAACCTATGACTTTTCTATCATATTTTAAACGACAGACTAACCTATGACTTTTCTATCATATTTTAAACGACATGCTAACCTATGACTTTTTATCATATTTCGGACGACATGCTAACCTATGACTTTTCTATCATATTGTAAACGACATACTAACCTATGACTTTTTTATCAGTTTTCGGACGACATGCTAACCTATGACTTTTCTATCATATTGTAAACGACATGCTAACCTATGACTTTTTTATCATAATTCGGACGACATACTAACCTATGACTTTTTTATCAGTTTTCGGACGACATACTAACCTATGACTTTTTTATCAGTTTTCGGACGACATACTAACCTATGACTTTTTTATCAGTTTTCGGACGACATACTAACCTATGACTTTTTTATCATATTTTGAGACGACATGCTAACCTATGACTTTTTATCATATTTCGGACGACATACTAACCTATGATGCTTTTTAATCATATTTCGGATGACATACTAACCTATGACTTTTTTATCATATTTTGAGACGACATGCTAACCTATGACTTTTTATCCGTTTTCGGACGACATATTAACATATGACTTTTCTATCATATTTTAAACGACATACTAACCTACGACTTTTTTATCAGTTTTCGGACGACATGCTAACCTATGACTTTTTTATCATATTTTGGACGACATACTAACCTATGACTTTTTTTTATCATATTTCGGACGACATGCTAACCTATGACTTTTTTTTATCATATTTCGGACGACATACTAACCTATGACTTTTTTATCATATTTTAAACGACATGCTAACCTATGACTTTTTTTATCATATTTTAAACGACATGCTAACCTATGACTTTTTTATCAGTTTTCGGACGACATACTAACCTATGACTTTTTTTATCATATTTTAAACGACATGCTAACCTATGACTTTTTTATCAGTTTTCGGACGACATACTAACCTATGACTTTTTTATCATATTTTGGACGACATACTAACCTATGACTTTTTTATCATATTGTAAACGACATACTAACCTATGACTTTTTTATCATATTTTAAACGACATACTAACCTATGACTTTTTTATCATAATTCGGACGACATACTAACCTATGACTTTTTTATCATATTTTAAACGACAGACTAACCTATGACTTTTTTTATCATATTTTAAACGACATACTAAGCTATGACTTTTTATCATATTTTAGACGACATACTAACCTATGACTTTTTTATCAGTTTTCGGACGACATACTAACCTATGACTTTTTTATCATATTTTAAACGACATACTAACCTATGACTTTTTATCCGTTTTTGGACGACATGCTAACCTATGACTTTTTTATCATAATTCGGACGACATACTAACCTATGACTTTCTTATGGTGGTTTTTTCCGCAGTACGATGAAAAGGAAAATACAGGTAAATGATAACGTTATTCAATCATGACAATGCATTTCCTGGAACTCTAATCAAGAATGCCAACAAATATCTCTTAAGTTTATTCAACAACTTGCAAAGAAATTCAAGCATACACATCGCTGGACTCCACACCAAGAAGAGAAATGCTGCTACAGACAGTAGGTTTGTTCATCCGTGGAATCTTAACTGGTGCCCATCGTCGTTATCCTTTCTAGCCTTGAGAAGCTGTATTCATGGTTAAGAGGATGTAACATGTCATCTTTTTGTCATGTCGGTCACATCAGTTCTTTATCTCTAATTTCTCAAAATATCTCTAATATGTCTGTAATTAGAGATAATTACAGATAGATTTAGAGATATTTTGAGAATTAGAGATATTAGAGATATTTCAAGATTTAGAGATATCTCGAGAATTAGAGATAATGGGAGATATTTCAAGAATTAGAGATATTGGAGATATCTCGAGATTTAGAGATATCTCGAGATTTAGAGATATTTCTAGATTTAGCGATATTTCGAGAATTAGAGATAATTTAGATATCTCGAGATTTAGAGATATCTCGAGATTTAGAGATATTTTGAGAATTAGAGATATTAGAGATATCTCGAGATTTAGAGATATTTCTAGATTTAGCGATATTTCGAGAATTAGAGATAATTTAGATATCTCGAGATTTAGAGATATCTCGAGATTTAGAGATATTTTGAGAATTAGAGATATTTCGAAAATTGGAGATATCTCGAGATTTAGAGATATTTCGAGATAATTAGAGATAATAGAGATATTTTGAAAATAAGAGATATCTCGAGATTTAGAGATATTTCGAGATTTAGAGATATTTTGAGAATTAGAGATATTTCGAAAATTAGAGATATCTCGAGATTTAGAGATATTTCTAGATTTAGAGATATTTTGAGAATTAGAGATATTTCGAAAATTAGAGATATCTCGAGATTTAGAGATATTTTGAAAATAAGAGATATCTCAAGATTTAGAGATATTTCGAGATTTAGAGATATTTTGAGAATTAGAGATATTTCGAAAATTAGAGATATCTCGAGATTTAGAGATATTTCTAGATTTAGAGATATTTCGAGAATTAGAGATAATTGAGATATCTCGAGAATTAGAGATAATTGAGATATCTCGAGATTTAGAGATATCTCGAGATTAAGAGATATTTCGAGATAATTAGAGATAATAGAGATATTTTGAAAATTAGATATATCTTGAGATTTAGAGATATTTTGAGAATTAGAGATATTTCGAAAATTGGAGATATCTTGATATTTAGAGATATCTCGAGATTTAGTGATATTTCGAGATAATTAGAGATAATAGAGATATTTCGGAAATTAGAGATATCTCGAGATTTAGAGATATTTCTAGATTTAGAGATATTTCGAGAATTAGAGATAATTGAGATATCTCGAGATTTAGAGATATCTCGAGATTTAGAGATATTTCGAGATAATAGAGATATTTTGAAAATTAGAGATATCTTGAGATTTAGAGATATTTCAAGATTTAGAGATATTTAGAGCATGTCGTCCGAAATCTGATAAAAAAGTCATAGGTTAGTATGTCGTCCGAAATCTGATAAAAAAGTCATAGGTTAGTATGTTGTTTAAAATCTAATAAAAAAAAGTCATAGGTTAGCATGTCGTTTAAAATCTGATAAAAAAGTCATAGGTTAGCATGTCGTCCGAAATATGATAAAAAAGTCATAGGTTAGCATGTCGTCCGAATTATGATAAAAAATAGTCATAGGTAAGCATGTTGTCCGAAATATGACAAAAAAGTCATAGGTTAGCATGTCGTCCGAAATATGATAAAAAAGTCATAGGTTAGTATGTCGTTTAAAATCTGATAAAAAAGTCATAGGTTAACATGTCGTCCGAAATATGATAAAAAAGTCATAGGTTAGCATGTCGTCCGAATTATGATAAAAAATAGTCATAGGTTAGCATGTCGTCCGAAATATGATAAAAAAGTCATAGGTTAGCATGTCGTCCGAAATATGATAAAAAAGTCATAGGTTAGCATGTCGTCCGAAATATGATAAAAAAGTCATAGGTTAGCATGTCGTCCGAATTATGATAAAAAAAAGTCATAGTTTAGCATGTCGTTTTAAAATCTGATAAAAAAAAAAGTCATAGGTTAGCATGTCGTCCGAAATATGATAAAAAAGTCATAGGTTAGTATGTCGTCCGAAATATGATAAAAAAGTCATAGGTTAGCATGTCGTTTTAAAATCTGATAAAAAAAAGTCATAGGTTAGGATGTCGTCTAAAATATGATAAAAAAGTCATAGGTTAGTATGTCGTTTAAAATATGATAGAAAAGTCATAGGTTAGCATGTCGTCCGAAATATGATAAAAATGTCATAGGTTAGCATGTCGTCCGAAATTTGATAAAAAAGTCATAGGTAAGCATGTCGTTTAAAATTTGATAAAAAAGTCATAGGTTAGCATGTCGTTTAAAATTTGATAAAAAAGTCATAGGTTAGCATGTCGTCCGAAATATGATAAAAAAGTCATAGGTTAGTATGTCGTCTGAAATATGATTAAAAAAAAGTCATAGGTAAGAATGTCGTTTAAAATTTGATAAAAAAGTCATAGGTTAACATGTCGTCCGAAATATGATAAAAAAGTCATAGGTTAGCATGTCGTCCGAATTATGATAAAAAATAGTCATAGGTTAGCATGTCGTCCGAAATATGATAAAAAAGTCATAGGTTAGCATGTCGTCCGAAATATGATAAAAATGTCATAGGTTAGCATGTCGTCCGAAATATGATAAAAAAGTCATAGGTTAGCATGTCGTCCGAAATATGATAAAAAAGTCATAGGTTAGCATGTCGTCCGAAATATGATAAAAAAGTCATAGGTTAGCATGTCGTTTTAAAATCTGATAAAAAAAAAAGTCATAGGTTAGCATGTCGTCCGAAATATGATAAAAAAGTCATAGGTTAGCATGTCGTCCGAATTATGATAAAAAAAAGTCATAGTTTAGCATGTCGTTTTAAAATCTGATAAAAAAAAAGTCATAGGTTAGCATGTCGTCCGAAATATGATAAAAAAGTCATAGGTTAGTATGTCGTCCGAAATATGATAAAAAAGTCATAGGTTAGCATGTCGTTTTAAAATCTGATAAAAAAAAGTCATAGGTTAGGATGTCGTTTAAAATTTGATAAAAAAGTCATAGGTAAGCATGTCGTTTAAAATTTGATAAAAAAGTCATAGGTTAGCATGTCGTCCGAAATATGATAAAAAAGTCATAGGTTAGTATGTCGTCTGAAATATGATTAAAAAAAAGTCATAGGTAAGAATGTCGTTTAAAATTTGATAAAAAAGTCATAGGTTAGTATGTCGTCCGAAATATGATAAAAAAGTCATAGGTTAGCATGTCGTCCGAAATATGATAAAAAAGTCATAGGTTAGCATGTCGTCCGAAATATGATAAAAAAGTCATAGGTTAGCATGTCGTCCGAATTATGATAAAAAAAGTCATAGGTAAGAATGTCGTTTAAAATTTGATAAAAAAAAAAGTCATAGGTTAGCATGTCGTCCGAAATATGATAAAAAAGTCATAGGTTAGCATGTCGTCCGAATTATGATAAAAAAAGTCATAGGTTAGCATGTAGTTTTAAAATCTGATAAAAAAAAAGTCATAGGTAAGAATGTCGTTTAAAATTTGATAAAAAAGTCATAGGTTAGTATGTCGTCCGAAATATGATAAAAAAGTCATAGGTTAGCATGTCGTCCGAAATATGATAAAAAAGTCATAGGTTAGCATGTCGTCCGAAATATGATAAAAAAGTCATAGGTTAGCATGTCGTCCGAATTATGATAAAAAAAGTCATAGGTAAGAATGTCGTTTAAAATTTGATAAAAAAGTCATAGGTTAGTATGTCGTCCGAAATATGATAAAAAAAGTCATAGGTTAGCATGTCGTCCGAAATATGATAAAAAAGTCATAGGTTAGCATGTCGTCCGAAATATGATAAAAAAGTCATAGGTTAGCATGTCGTCCGAATTATGATAAAAAAAGTCATAGGTTAGCATGTAGTTTTAAAATCTGATAAAAAAAAAGTCATAGGTTAGCATGTCGTCCGAAATATGACAAAAAAGTCATAGGTTAGCATGTCGTCTGAAATATGACAAAAAAGTCAAAGGTTAGTATGTCGTTTAAAATCTGATAAAAAAGTCATAGGTTAGCATGTCGTCCGAAATATGATAAAAAAGTCATAGGTTAGCATGTCGTCCGAAATATGATAAAAAAGTCATAGGTTAGCATGTCGTCCGAAATATGACAAAAAAGTCAAAGGTTAGTATGTCGTTTAAAATTTGATAAAAAAAAGTCATAGGTTAGGATGTCGTTTAAAATTTGATAAAAAAGTCATAGGTTAGCATGTCGTCCGAAATATGACAAAAAAGTCATAGGTTAGTATGTCGTTTAAAATCTGATTAAAAAAAAGTCACAGGTTAGCATGTCGTCCGAAATATGATAAAAAAGTCATAGGTTAGCATGTCGTTTAAAATTTGATACAAAAAGTCATAGGTTAGTATGTCGTCCGAAATATGATAAAAAAAAGTCATAGGTTAGCATGTCGTTTAAAATTTGATACAAAAAGTCATAGGTTAGTATGTCGTCCGAAATATGATAAAAAAGTCATAGGTTAGCATGTCGTTTAAAATTTGATACAAAAAGTCAGAGGTTAGCATGTCGTCTGAAAACCAATAAAAAAGTCATAGGTTAGTATGTCAATTAAAATTTTATAAAAAAGTCATAGGTTAGCATGTCGTTTAAAATATGATAGAAAAGTCATAGGTTAGTATGTCGTCCGAAAACTGATAAAAAAGTCATAGGTTAGTATGTCGTTTAAAATATGATAAAAAAGTCATAGGTTAGTATGTCGTTTAAAATATGATAAAAAAGTCATAGGTTAGCATGTCGTCCAAAATATGATAGAAAAGTCATAGGTTAGTATGTCGTCTCAAAATATGATAAAAAGTCATAGGTTAGCATGTCGTCTCAAAATATGATAAAAAAGTCATAGGTTAGTATGTCGTTTAAAATATGATAAAAAAGTCATAGGTTAGTATGTCGTCCGAAAACTGATAAAAAAGTCATAGGTTAGCATGTCGTTTAAAATCTGATAAAAAAGTCATAGGTTAGTATGTCGTCCGAATTATGATAAAAAATTGTTATAGGTTAGCATGTTGTCCGAAATATGACGAAAAGGTCATAGGTTAGTATGTCGTTTAAAATTTGATAAAAAAAAGTCATAGGTTAATGTCGTCTGAAATATGATAAAAAAAAGTCATAGGTTAGTATGTCGTCCGAAATATGATAAAAAAAAAGTCATAGGTTAGCATGTCGTTTAAAATTTGATAAAAAAAAGTCATAGGTTAGCATGTCGTCTGAAAACCAATAAAAAAGTCATAGGTTAGTATGTCAATTAAAATTTGAAAAAAAAGTCATAGGTTAGCATGTCGTCCGAAATATGATAAAAAAGTCATAGGTTAGCATGTTGTCCGAAATATGACAAAAAAGTCATAGGTTAGTGTGTCGTTGAAAATTTTATAAAAAAGTCATAGGTTAGCATGTCGTTAAAAATCTGATAAAAAAAAGTCATAGGTTAGCATGTCGTTTAAAATTTGATAAAAAAGTCATAGGTTAGTATGTCGTTTAAAATCTGATAAAAAAAGTCATAGGTTAGCATGTCGTCCGAATTATGATAAAAAATTGTTATAGGTTAGCATGTTGTCCGAAATATGACGAAAAGGTCATAGGTTAGTATGTCGTTTAAAATTTGATAAAAAAAAGTCATAGGTTAATGTTGTCTGAAATATGATAAAAAAAAGTCATAGGTTAGCATGTCTTTAAAATTTGATAAAAAAAAGTCATAGGTTAGCATGTCGTCTGAAAACAAATAAAAAAGTCATAGGTTAGTATGTCAATTAAAATTTGAAAAAAAAGTCATAGGTTAGCATGTCGTCCGAAATATGATAAAAAAGTCATAGGTTAGCATGTTGTCCGAAATATGACAAAAAAGTCATAGGTTAGTGTGTCGTTGAAAATTTTATAAAAAAGTCATAGGTTAGTATGTCGTCTGAAAACCGAATAAAAAAGTCATAGGTTAGCATGTCGTCCGAAATATGATAAAAAAAAGTCATAGGTTAGCATGTCGTTAAAAATCTGATAAAAAAAAGTCATAGATTAGCATGTCGTTTAAAATCTGATAAAAAAAAAGTCATATGTTAATATGTCGTTTAAAATCTGATAAAAAAAGTCATAGGTTAGCATGTCGTCTGAAATATGATAAAAAAGTCATAGGTTAGTATGTCGTCCGAAATATGATAAAAAAGTCATAGGTTAGCATGTCGTCCGAAATATGATAAAAAAAAAGTCATCGGTTAGTATGTCGTCCGAAATATGATAAAAAAAAAGTCATAGGTTAGCATGTCGTTTAAAATTTGATACAAGTCATAGGTTAGCATGTCGTCCGAATTATGATAAAAAAGTCATAGGTTAGCATGTTGCTAACCTATGACTTTTTTATCGTCTGAAAACCGATAAAAAAGTCATAGGTTAGTATGTCGTCTGAAAACCGAATAAAAAAGTCATAGGTTAGCATGTCGTCCAAAATCTGATGAAAAAAAGTCATAGGTTAGTATGTCATTTAAAATCTGATAAAAAAAAGTCATAGGTTAGTATGTCGTCCGAAATCTGATAAAAAAGTCATAGGTTAGTATGTTGTTTAAAATCTAATAAAAAAAAGTCATAGGTTAGCATGTCGTTTAAAATCTGATAAAAAAGTCATAGGTTAGCATGTCGTCCGAAATATGATAAAAAAGTCATAGGTTAGCATGTCGTCCGAATTATGATAAAAAATAGTCATAGGTAAGCATGTTGTCCGAAATATGACAAAAAAGTCATAGGTTAGCATGTCGTCCGAAATATGATAAAAAAGTCATAGGTTAGTATGTCGTCCGAAATATGACAAAAAAGTCAAAGGTTAGTATGTCGTTTAAAATCTGATAAAAAAGTCATAGGTTAGCATGTCGTCCGAAATATGATAAAAAAGTCATAGGTTAGCATGTCGTCCGAATTATGATAAAAAAAGTCATAGATTAGCATGTCGTTTTAAAATCTGATTTAAAAAAAAGTCATAGGTTAGCATGTCGTTTAAAATCTGATAAAAAAGTCATAGGTTAACATGTCGTCCGAAATATGATAAAAAAGTCATAGGTTAGCATGTCGTCCGAATTATGATAAAAAATAGTCATAGGTTAGCATGTCGTCCGAAATATGATAAAAAAGTCATAGGTTAGCATGTCGTCCGAATTATGATAAAAAATAGTCATAGGTTAGCATGTCGTCCGAAATATGATAAAAAAGTCATAGGTTAGCATGTCGTCCGAAATATGATAAAAATGTCATAGGTTAGCATGTCGTCCGAAATATGATAAAAAAGTCATAGGTTAGCATGTCGTCCGAAATATGATAAAAAAGTCATAGGTTAGCATGTCGTCCGAAATATGATAAAAAAGTCATAGGTTAGCATGTCGTCCGAATTATGATAAAAAAAAGTCATAGTTTAGCATGTCGTTTTAAAATCTGATAAAAAAAAAAGTCATAGGTTAGCATGTCGTCCGAAATATGATAAAAAAGTCATAGGTTAGTATGTCGTCCGAAATATGATAAAAAAGTCATAGGTTAGCATGTCGTTTTAAAATCTGATAAAAAAAAGTCATAGGTTAGGATGTCGTTTAAAATTTGATAAAAAAGTCATAGGTAAGCATGTCGTTTAAAATTTGATAAAAAAGTCATAGGTTAGCATGTCGTTTAAAATTTGATAAAAAAGTCATAGGTTAGCATGTCGTCCGAAATATGATAAAAAAGTCATAGGTTAGTATGTCGTCCGAAATATGATAAAAAAGTCATAGGTTAGCATGTCGTCCGAAATATGATAAAAAAGTCATAGGTTAGCATGTCGTCCGAATTATGATAAAAAAAAGTCATAGGTAAGAATGTCGTTTAAAATTTGATAAAAAAGTCATAGGTTAGTATGTCGTCCGAAAAATGATAAAAAAAAGTCATAGGTTAGCATGTCGTCCGAAATATGATAAAAAAGTCATAGGTTAGCATGTCGTCCGAAATATGATAAAAAAGTCATAGGTTAGCATGTCGTCCGAATTATGATAAAAAAAGTCATAGGTTAGCATGTAGTTTTAAAATCTGATAAAAAAAAAGTCATAGGTTAGTATGTTGTTTAAAATCTGATAAAAAAAGTCATAGGTTAGCATGTCGTCCGAAATATGACAAAAAAGTCATAGGTTAGCATGTCGTCTGAAATATGACAAAAAAGTCAAAGGTTAGTATGTCGTTTAAAATTTGATACAAAAAGTCATAGGTTAGCATGTCCGAATTATGATAAAAAAAAAGTAATAGGTTAGTATGTCGTCTAAAAACCGAATAAAAACGTCATAGGTTAGCATGTCGTCCGAATTATGATAAAAAAGTCATAGGTTAGCATGTTGCTAACCTATGACTTTTTTATCGTCTGAAAACCGATAAAAAAGTCATAGGTTAGTATGTCGTCTGAAAACCGATAAAAAAGTCATAGGTTAGTATGTCGTCTGAAAACCGATAAAAAAGTCATAGGTTAGTATGTCGTCTGAAAACCGAATAAAAAAGTCATAGGTTAGCATGTCGTCCAAAATCTGATGAAAAAAAGTCATAGGTTAGTATGTCATTTAAAATCTGATAAAAAAAAGTCATAGGTTAGTATGTCGTCCGAAATCTGATAAAAAAGTCATAGGTTAGCATGTCGTCCGAAATATGATAAAAATGTCATAGGTTAGCATGTCGTCCGACATATGATAAAAAAGTCATAGGTTAGCATGTCGTCCGAAATATGATAAAAAAAAGTCATAGTTTAGCATGTCGTTTTAAAATCTGATAAAAAAAAAAGTCATAGGTTAGCATGTCGTCCGAAATATGATAAAAAAGTCATAGGTTAGTATGTCGTTTTAAAATCTGATAAAAAAAAGTCATAGGTTAGGATGTCGTTTAAAATTTGATAAAAAAGTCATAGGTAAGCATGTCGTTTAAAATTTGATAAAAAAGTCATAGGTTAGCATGTCGTTTAAAATTTGATAAAAAAGTCATAGGTTAGCATGTCGTCCGAAATATGATAAAAAAGTCATAGGTTAGTATGTCGTCTGAAATATGATTAAAAAAAAGTCATAGGTTAGCATGTCGTCCGAAATATGATAAAAAAGTCATAGGTTAGCATGTCGTCCGAAATATGATAAAAAAGTCATAGGTTAGCATGTCGTCCGAATTATGATAAAAAAAAGTCATAGGTAAGAATGTCGTTTAAAATTTGATAAAAAAGTCATAGGTTAGTATGTCGTCCGAAAAATGATAAAAAAAAGTCATAGGTTAGCATGTCGTCCGAAATATGATAAAAAAGTCATAGGTTAGCATGTCGTCCGAAATATGATAAAAAAGTCATAGGTTAGCATGTCGTCCGAATTATGATAAAAAAAGTCATAGGTTAGCATGTAGTTTTAAAATCTGATAAAAAAAAAGTCATAGGTTAGTATGTTGTTTAAAATCTGATAAAAAAAGTCATAGGTTAGCATGTCGTCCGAAATATGACAAAAAAGTCATAGGTTAGCATGTCGTCTGAAATATGACAAAAAAGTCAAAGGTTAGTATGTCGTTTAAAATTTGATACAAAAAGTCATAGGTTAGCATGTCCGAATTATGATAAAAAAAAAGTAATAGGTTAGTATGTCGTCTAAAAACCGAATAAAAACGTCATAGGTTAGCATGTCGTCCGAATTATGATAAAAAAGTCATAGGTTAGCATGTTGCTAACCTATGACTTTTTTATCGTCTGAAAACCGATAAAAAAGTCATAGGTTAGTATGTCGTCTGAAAACCGAATAAAAAAGTCATAGGTTAGCATGTCGTCCGAAATATGATAAAAAAAAGTCATAGGTTAGCATGTCGTTAAAAATCTGATAAAAAAAAGTCATAGGTTAGCATGTCGTTTAAAATCTGATAAAAAAAAAGTCATATGTTAATATGTCGTTTAAAATCTGATAAAAAAAGTCATAGGTTAGCATGTCGTCTGAAATATGATAAAAAAGTCATAGGTTAGTATGTCGTCCGAAATATGATAAAAAAGTCATAGGTTAGCATGTCGTCCGAAATATGATTAAAAAAAAGTCATCGGTTAGTATGTCGTCCGAAATATGATAAAAAAAAAGTCATAGGTTAGCATGTCGTTTAAAATTTGATACAAGTCATAGGTTAGCATGTCGTCCGAATTATGATAAAAAAGTCATAGGTTAGCATGTCGTCTGAAAACCGATAAAAAAGTCATAGGTTAGTATGTCGTCTGAAAACCGAATAAAAAAGTCATAGGTTAGCATGTCGTCCAAAATCTGATGAAAAAAAGTCATAGGTTAGTATGTCATTTAAAATCTGATAAAAAAAAGTCATAGGTTAGTATGTCGTCCGAAATATGATAAAAAAGTCATAGGTTAGTATGTCATTTAAAATCTGATAAAAAAAAGTCATAGGTTAGTATGTCGTCCGAAATATGATAAAAAAGTCATAGGTTAGCATGTCGTCCGAAATATGACAAAAAAGTCATAGGTTAGTATGTCGTCTGAAAACCGAATAAAAAAGTCATAGGTTAGCATGTCGTCCGAAATATGATAAAAAAGTCATAGGTTAGCATGTCGTCCGAAATATGATAAAAAAGTCATAGATTAGTATGTCGTCCGAAATATGATAAAAAAAAAGTCATAAGTTAGTATGTCGTTTAAAATTTGATACAAAAATTCAGAGGTTAGCATGTCGTCCGAAATATGATTAAAAAAAAGTCATCAGTTAGTATGTCGTCCGAAATATGATAAAAAAGTCATAGGTTAGCATGTTGCTAACCTATGACTTTTTTATCGTCTGAAAACCGAATAAAAAAGTCATAGCATTTCGTCCGAAATATGATAAAAAAAAAGTCATAGGTTAGTATGTCGTCTGAAAACCGAATAAAAAAGTCATAGGTTAGCATGTCGTCCGAAATATGATAAAAAAAGTCATAGGTTAGCATGTCGTTAAAAATCTGATAAAAAAAAGTCATAGGTTAGCATGTCGTTTAAAATCTGATAAAAAAAAAGTCATAGGTTAGCATGTCGTCCGAAATATGATAAAAAAGTCATAGGTTAGTATGTCGTCCGAAATATGATAAAAAAGTCATAGGTTAGCATGTCGTTTAAAATTTGATACAAGTCATAGGTTAGCATGTCGTTTAAAATCTGATAAAAAAAAAGTCATAGGTTAGCATGTCGTCCGAAATATGATAAAAAAGTCATAGGTTAGTATGTCGTCCGAATTATGATAAAAAAGTCATAGGTTAGTATGTCGTCTGAAAACCGATAAAAAAGTCATAGGTTAGTATGTCGTCTGATAACCGAATAAAAAAGTCATAGGTTAGTATGTCGTCCGAAATATGATAAAAAAGTCATAGGTTAGCATGTCGTCCGAAATATGACAAAAAAGTCATAGGTTAGCATGTCGTCCGAAATATGATAAAAAAGTCATAGGTTAGTATGTCGTCCGAAATATGATAAAAAAAAAGTCATAGGTTAGTATGTCGTTTAAAATTTGATACAAAAAGTCAGAGGTTAGCATGTCGTCCGAAATATGATTAAAAAAAAGTCATCGGTTAGTATGTCGTCCGAAATATGATTAAAAAAAAGTCATAGGTTAGCATGTCGTTTAAAATTTGATACAAAAAGTCATAGGTTAGCATGTCGTCCGAATTATGATTAAAAAAGTCATAGGTTAGTATGTCGTCTGAAAACCGAATAAAAAAGTCATAGGTTAGCATGTCGTCCAAAATCTGATGAAAAAAAGTCATATGTTAATATGTCGTCTGAAATATGATAAAAAAAAGTCATAGGTTAGCATGTCGTCCGAAATATGATAAAAAAAGTCATAGGTTAGCATGTCATTTAAAATCTGATAAAAAAAAGTCAGGCTAGCATGTCGTCCGAAATATGATAAAAAAAATTCATAGGTTTTTGTATGTCGTCCGAAATATGATAAAAAAGTCATAGGTTAGCATGTCGTCCGAAATATGACAAAAAAGTCATAGGTTAGTATGTCGTTTAAAATTTGATAAAAAAGTCACAGGTTAGTATGTCGTCCGAAATATGATAAAAAAGTCATAGGTTAGCATGTCGTCCGAAATATGACAAAAAAGTCATAGGTTAGCATGTCGTCCGAAATATGACAAAAAAGTCATAGGTTAGTATGTCGTTTTAAAATTTGATAAAAAAAAAGTCATAGGTTAGCATGTCGCCGAAATATGATAAAAAAGTCATAGGTTAGTATGTCGTTTAAAATATGATAAAAAAGTCATAGGTTAGCATGTCGTTTAAAATATGACAAAAAAGTCATAGGTTAGTATGTCGTCCAAAATATGATAATAAAATTCATAGGTTAGTATGTCGTTTTAAAATTTGATAAAAAAAAGTCATAGGTTAGCATGTCGCCGAAATATGACAAAAAAGTCATAGGTTAGCATGTTGTCCGAAATATGACAAAAAAGTCATAGGTTAGTATGTCGTTTTAAAATTTGATAAAAAAAAGTCATAGGTTAGCATGTCGTCTGAAAACCGATAAAAAAGTCATAGGTAAGCATTTCGTCCGAAATATGATTAAAAAAAAGTCATAGGTTAGTATGTCTTTTAAAATCTGATAAAAAAAAGTCACAGGTTAGCATTTCGTCCGAAATATGATTAAAAAAAAGTCATAGGTTAGTATGTCTTTTAAAATCTGATAAAAAAAAGTCACAGGTTAGCATTTCGTCCGAAATATGATTAAAAAAAAGTCATAGGTTAGTATGTCTTTTAAAATCTGATAAAAAAAAGTCACAGGTTAGCATGTCGTTTGAAATTTGATACAAAAAGTCACAGGTTAGCATGTCGTCTGAAAACCAATAAAAAAGTCATAGGTTAGTATGTCGTCCAAAATCTGATGAAAAAAAGTCATATGTTAATATGTCGTCTGAAATATGATAAAAAAAAAAGTCATAGGTTAGCATGTCGTTTAAAATTTGATACAAAAAGTCAGAGGTTAGCATGTCGTCCGAAATATGATTAAAAAAAAGTCATCAGTTAGTATGTCGTCCGAAATATGATAAAAAAGTCATAGGTTAGCATGTTGCTAACCTATGACTTTTTTATCGTCTGAAAACCGATAAAAAAGTCATAGGTTAGTATGTCGTCTGAAAACCGAATAAAAAAGTCATAGGTTAGCATGTCGTCCGAAATATGATAAAAAAAGTCATAGGTTAGCATGTCGTTAAAAATCTGATAAAAAAAAGTCATAGGTTAGCATGTCGTTTAAAATCTGATAAAAAAAAAGTCATAGGTTAGCATGTCGTCCGAAATATGATAAAAAAGTCATAGGTTAGTATGTCGTCCGAAATATGATAAAAAAGTCATAGGTTAGCATGTCGTTTAAAATTTGATACAAGTCATAGGTTAGCATGTCGTTTAAAATCTGATAAAAAAAAAGTCATAGGTTAGCATGTCGTCCGAAATATGATAAAAAAGTCATAGGTTAGTATGTCGTCCGAATTATGATAAAAAAGTCATAGGTTAGTATGTCGTCTGAAAACCGATAAAAAAGTCATAGGTTAGTATGTCGTCTGATAACCGAATAAAAAAGTCATAGGTTAGTATGTCGTCCGAAATATGATAAAAAAGTCATAGGTTAGCATGTCGTCCGAAATATGACAAAAAAGTCATAGGTTAGCATGTCGTCCGAAATATGATAAAAAAGTCATAGGTTAGCATGTCGTCCGAAATATGATAAAAAAGTCATAGGTTAGTATGTCGTCCGAAATATGATAAAAAAAAAGTCATAGGTTAGTATGTCGTTTAAAATTTGATACAAAAAGTCAGAGGTTAGCATGTCGTCCGAAATATGATTAAAAAAAAGTCATCGGTTAGTATGTCGTCCGAAATATGATTAAAAAAAAGTCATAGGTTAGCATGTCGTTTAAAATTTGATACAAAAAGTCATAGGTTAGCATGTCGTCCGAATAATGATTAAAAAAGTCATAGGTTAGTATGTCGTCTGAAAACCGAATAAAAAAGTCATAGGTTAGCATGTCGTCCAAAATCTGATGAAAAAAAGTCATATGTTAATATGTCGTCTGAAATATGATAAAAAAAAGTCATAGGTTAGCATGTCGTCCGAAATATGATAAAAAAAGTCATAGGTTAGCATGTCATTTAAAATCTGATAAAAAAAAGTCATAGGCTAGCATGTCGTCCGAAATATGATAAAAAAAATTCATAGGTTTTTGTATGTCGTCCGAAATATGATAAAAAAGTCATAGGTTAGCATGTCGTCCGAAATATGACAAAAAAGTCATAGGTTAGTATGTCGTTTAAAATTTGATAAAAAAGTCACAGGTTAGTATGTCGTCCGAAATATGATAAAAAAGTCATAGGTTAGCATGTCGTCCGAAATATGACAAAAAAGTCATAGGTTAGCATGTCGTCCGAAATATGACAAAAAAGTCATAGGTTAGTATGTCGTTTTAAAATTTGATTAAAAAAAAGTCATAGGTTAGCATGTCGCCGAAATATGATAAAAAAGTCATAGGTTAGTATGTCGTTTAAAATATGATAAAAAAGTCATAGGTTAGCATGTCGTTTAAAATATGACAAAAAAGTCATAGGTTAGTATGTCGTCCAAAATATGATAATAAAATTCATAGGTTAGTATGTCGTTTTAAAATTTGATAAAAAAAAGTCATAGGTTAGCATGTCGCCGAAATATGACAAAAAAGTCATAGGTTAGCATGTTGTCCGAAATATGACAAAAAAGTCATAGGTTAGTATGTCGTCTGAAATATGATAATAAAAGTCATAGGTTAGTATGTCGTTTTAAAATTTGATAAAAAAAAGTCATAGGTTAGCATGTCGTCTGAAAACCGATAAAAAAGTCATAGGTAAGCATTTCGTCCGAAATATGATTAAAAAAAAGTCATAGGTTAGTATGTCTTTTAAAATCTGATAAAAAAAAGTCACAGGTTAGCATTTCGTCCGAAATATGATTAAAAAAAAGTCATAGGTTAGTATGTCTTTTAAAATCTGATAAAAAAAAGTCACAGGTTAGCATTTCGTCCGAAATATGATTAAAAAAAAGTCATAGGTTAGTATGTCTTTTAAAATCTGATAAAAAAAAGTCACAGGTTAGCATGTCGTTTGAAATTTGATACAAAAAGTCACAGGTTAGCATGTCGTCTGAAAACCAATAAAAAAGTCATAGGTTAGTATGTCGTCCAAAATCTGATGAAAAAAAGTCATACGTTAGTATGTCAATTAAAATTTGATAAAAAAGTCATAGGTTAGCATGTCGTCCGAAATCTGATAAAAAAAAGTCATAGGTTAGCATGTCGTCTGAAAACCGAATAAAAAAGTCATAGGTTAGCATTTCGTCCGAAATATGATAAAAAAGTCATAGGTTAGCATTTCGTCCGAAATATGATAAAAAAGTCATAGGTTAGTATGTCGTCTGAAAACCGATAAAAAAAGTCATAGGTTAACATGTCGTCCAAAATCTGATTTAAAAAAATTCATAATTTAGCATGTCGTCCGAAATATGATAAAAAAGTCATAAGTTGGCATGTCGTCTAAAACATGAACAAAAATTCATGTTAGTTTGTCGTCCAAAAAGTGACAAAAAAATGGTGAAAACGTCAGTTTAGTTTGTTGTCGGAAATATGATCAAAAAAGTCAGATTGTTTTTTTGTGCAGCAAGTCTGTCAAAATTTTCCAACCAGGTGTAGACAAAATATCCCAGAGCAAGCATTACAAAATCTGAACTTGAAATCAGAAAGTCCATGAATAAAGAGAGGAAGAATAACCATAGAAATGTTGTCTATTGTCGAGACTCGTGATTGTTCAAGTGTGTGAGCTTGATACCCCATCCCTGGAACAGTAAGGCACAGACTCTGGCTCTGAATTAAGTTAACAGCATGAGATGGTGGCAAACACATCCAGGATATTTTGATGGGATACTGCAGTATGAAATACTCCCTTTCTAATTTTACTGCAAACGTTAATCTCTTTGTTTACGATTTTTATTTTCATTTCTCTTTCTTATTTTAGTTCCATGTTCTGTGTATCTAAAGTATTTCTCTTGTCTTTTGCGAGTTTACAAACATGCGTTTTCTTCAACAAAGGTTAAATAAAGGTCATTTTGAATCTGTTTCTCTGTCCACTCAGCCAAAATAAAATAATCCTCTCCTCCTGCAGACTTACCTTCGGATTTCCTCTCGATAAGACAAACATATTTTAGCCTTAAAATCTCCCCTGCTGCGGATTTAACCTGCCAGCTCGCTGTGTGTGCTAAAAAGTCAGGTTAGTTAGCACATCGTCCGAAAAGTGATAAAAAGGTTAGATGATATCTATGTCGATATATGATATAAAAGTCACATTAATGATGTTGACTAACAGCCAATGAAAGATTTTTCTGTCTGTATTTTAAAATATCCATAAGTGAAGAGAGCTGATATTTATCCTCCAAAAAGCTACATGAAAAAAAAAAAGCCCAAACTTTTTTTTTCTTTTTTTTTTTTAAACACAGCACTTCCATTTTATTCCACTACAAAAAAGAGGCATCTCGAGAGCACCGGTAAAAGAACAGAGTCCAGTTCATCTCCATAATAGACTGGACTATTAAGCCAAGCAAAGAAGAAAGAAGTCCTTGTAGTTTAGCCCCAGAGAAAGATGTCAAACATCTCCACTGTCCACGTTCACATGCAGCAGAAATGCAACTGTACTGTTAAAGCCTCTGCGGAAGCAAGACGATGCTGAGAGCAGGTCAGGAGTCAAATGAAAAAAGTCACAGCACATGACAGAGGAAAACAATCCGCTCGTCTCTACTGAGGAGAGAGAAGACAAAAAGACTTCTTTAAAAACCACTTAAACTAGCCCAGAAACAAAAATCACACCAAACGGGTAACAATCTAATAATAGTTTAAAAAATATTTCGAAGGAAATAGTCATTATCAGAGTTGTGTGTGACCCGGAAATATACTGTACACTCAGAGGTTTAGCCTGGCTTACTTGTAACTTATAGAAACACAGTATGCTGTACAATCATGAAATTGTGACCAAACTTTCAAATCTTTTGTTTCAGTCCAGCATGCATCTGTAGGTGAGTGGGACATTTTACAACAACATCGGATCGGCTGCTAGAGCGGCTGGATGTGAGTTAACACATGAAGGAGGCTGAACTTTCAGGGTTTGGAAATAACGTCATGAAGAGCAGCTTGAGGCAGATTTCTGGAGTAAGTTGTAAAAATCCTAGCACTATAAGAAACAAAAAAAAATCATTCCCCTCGAGACTGAAGTCTTTAAATTATAATCTGAGCTATGGAAATTAAATTTCAACACAGGAAGTATTCCTTTACAATTCTCTGCTTATGACATTAATAGGAACATTGATTCCCCCACCCATGTACATTCAAGCATGAAAGGATCAGAGTGAGAAAAACCCATGAGAGTCTGAAAACTTTGTGGTTTATTCTCAGTGGAACAGCCTACAAAGGTTTGAACAAATTGTTCCATTCAGAAAAGATAAATTAAAAATGATTGTTTTTGTCCAAAATGTGAAATTAAAAATGTTTTGTGGACCTTTACTTGTCTTCAAGTGAAAATGCATAGCAGGGTAACCTTTTTTTTTCCTGGTTCGTCACACATGGCTCTCGTAAAACACCTGGCAGGGAGCGGTCATGTTTGCTGTTGGTTCGGGCATGGCCTGTTCAGCGCTCTGCTCGCCCTCAGCCTCGGGCTGCTCCTCGGAGTTAAGAGGAGCGAGCGGTGGGACGGAGGAGGGGGGAGGTGAGGAGGGGGGAGGTGAGGAGGGTGTGGCCTCTGGCTGTGGTGGTGCTTCAATGCTGCAGTAACCTCCGGCGGCGAGCTGCGGGTGGACCGACACCTGGATGGCGATGTGCTGCGGCTGCTCCTGGACCGAAGAGTTGTCTGAGTCAGCAGCGGGGGATTCGCTGCGTTCCCCTCGCTCTCTCTCCCTCTCCCTCTCCTGCAGGATGGTGAAGACGTCTCTCGCCCCTATGGAGGCGACCATGCCCGCTACCTCCCGGCGCCCCTCCGGTGCTTGTCTGAGAAAAGTGTGCCTCATCTCCTCCACGCCCACCACCTCGAGGATCTCCTCCATGAAGGTGCGGCAATTCATGATGAGCGGCGGCAATGGGATGCTGCGAGCAAGCTCCTCGATGTACCGCGCAAACTCCATGGTCTTGAACTGCGTCACCTTGGCGAGCTCCAGCGTCTTGGTCGAGGTGATGATTGGGATCCTCTTGGCGATCTCAAAGGCTTTCTGCAGCTTCTCTGCACCCTCGGTGCGGAAGAATTCATTGATGGCTTTCTCTGTCTTCTTTAGGTGGCTGCTCATCATGCAGAGGCGAGTGATGTTCAGGGCCATGATGATGGTGAAGGTGACTAGACACACCACCATGTAGTACACACCCATGTCACCATTGGTAAAGACCACACGCAGCGTCACCGTGCAGTTGGTGCTGCCGTACGCGTTGGACGCCATGCAAGTGTACTTTCCACGGTCTGCAAACTCGATGCTGGTGATGTTGAGGACACCATCGTCCAACAGCCACCACTTCCCACCTACAGAGAGAAACAGACAGAGGCTATGAAACACCTGGAAGAACAGACACATTTCAGAGTGTACAAAGTTCTGAGGCAGAGGCCTGAGCTTTCTTTTTCTTTTTCTTTTTATTTAAGATGAATTTAAACAGGAAAATGCAGGCTTGTTTTCAGAGGGTTACATAAATACAACCAAAAACTGTTTTTGTTGGCAACTTCTCAAAATCTTTCTTATTGAACAATTTAAACTTTCTGTTCAAACTAGATGTTTTTATCCCGCTTTTAAAAACAGGACAATTCACTGCCCACTAAGTGACTCACCCTAGAGTCAAAGTTGAAACCCTGAAAATCCTCTTAATGCATCTGTTTCTGTGCTCAGTGACGCCGCAGGATATTCTCCTCTGCGTTTCTGCAGCTGATGTTTGTTGCTTTCTAACAGGAACTCGCTCTGTGTGTTTGGGACCTGTGTCCGGAGAGCAGCAGTGTCCTTATTAGACCATGCTTTGCATATTGAGACAGGTGGTGGCTCAGTGTGCCGAAGTTTGACTTGCAAATCAAAACAACAATCAACCTCATGATTTCAAACCTTTTCAAGGATTTAAGCCCAATGTGGGTAAATAATGACGAAGATGTTTAAAGGCTGTGTCACCTAATTTACAAAACTGAACTAAAATGTACTTTATAATCTCAGAGCGCTTAATGTGGCAAGCCATAAACATAGTTTTACCTACGGTCCCTTATTGTTTTGTGAGTTGACATTTTGTCCAGAGCCACTGCACGCTCACCTGCATGAGTTGTCAATCAGACGGCTCCAACGCCCCAATGCAAACTGCACTTTATCGTCTATCCGACTCTAAATAGGTCCATGATGTATAAAACATACATGAAGACTTTAAACTAGAGACTGAGACCATTAACTCTTTAGTAAAAATGTTTACTGACATTATTAATCAAATGAGAGAGACATTCTTTTACCAAGTAGTGGAGTCACCCTCTGCTGGTCATTAGACAGAATACAAGTTTCAGGCACTTCTGCACTTGGGGGTCTATGTCTAAATTTATATAAAGTCTATATATAAAGAGAAGATACAGTGTTAGAGTCTTACATATCTGGAACTACACAATACACCAGCACTAAATTATGAAAGGTTAACCAGTAAGAGATGTTTTTGAAAAAGGATTGAAGTAAAATGGAAACAGGTTCAAGCTCCAACAACATGCAGCAACTAGTCACCAGCACTGCCTGTCAGTCAACACCTACAGTAAGCATGTTGGGGCCACATGTTTTCTAGCTCAAGGCCTAGGTTTGTTGCTTGTTTAAATACATGTACAGATTGAAGCACGTGTACAATTGGGTAAAACTCAATATACCTTTCTTCCCTGATTATTTCTGCTTTGGTGTTCAGGTTTATCAAGGTGTTAACCCCGCGTCACCTCGAAAAACCGGCAACGAGAATAGAGCGAATGAGATAACGGTGAAGCAAAGTTTGTAACGTATTAACGAATAAATCAATTATTCAAAATAACCCAAATGATATCAGGACAGTATTGGGATTTTTGGGATTATTTATTGGCACAAAACCCTCAATTAAGACACAAAAGGGTGTGATGTAAATCTTTAGTAGGGGCTGAGCTTTACAAGGTCCTGACAGGTTGAATGAGTTTCTTCCTTGGACAGAATCATGCTAGCTATTTCCCTCAATTCACTAGTCTTTGTGCTAAGCTGAGCTTCATTTTTATCACACAGACATGAGTCTCCCAATGAAATCCTCCAACTCCCTGCAAGAAAGTGAATAATCGCAATTCCCAAAATATATAATCTACTTGTTTTAAAAAAGAATTATTGTCTACAGTTTTATCTGCCAAGGTTTCCATCAGTGACGGTGGATGAAATGTAATCAAATCATGCTCTAAACTATCTAAGGCTTCCTTTTAAAAGATACAAAAGTGTTTTTCAGTTCTTGATAAAAAGTGTTGACATGAGCTGCATGTCCTGGATTTCAGTGCTGAATTTATCCACAAAAAGCTACATTTCCTCAGCGACTCTGTCTGTACAGTGTGGGAGTGCGATGGACAGATATCACAGAAGGCGTCTTTAAATCTTAGGTCTGGACGAGACTGTAAAAACATTTCTGCCGCCCTCTTTACTGCTTAAACACAATCAATTTCCCACTCTGGTTTCCTCTGGAGGATGTGAGAGCAACACTTCATCAGAGAGCCAGATTCTAATTTTACCTTCAACACTGAATCATGTGATGCGATTGATGTTCTGTCCAATACTACGAGGAAGTTGGAAGGAAAAAAAAAAAACCCACAACAAGTAGCCTGAGTAACAGACAGACATCTGCAAGTGCAGGTTAGTAAAACTGATCTTTAAGAAACAACTGTTCAACACTGAGTGAACTACCTGCTGTCAAAGTCTTCCACTGCCTTATTACATTCCTGAGTGTAACCCAGGGGGGAAATCTGAACGGTAAAGACACTGTTCTGTGTTTGTCCTAAGAACAATGCAGGTTGCAACAAGTCGGCTCAAGACTTAAGTGTCAAAACAACAAACGCTTCTTCCCTCTGCATTCCTTCTGAAGTGAGTCGAAGCTCTCAAACAGACAAAGCATGAAAATAAAAAAATTACTTTGTGGATCTAACTGGATCTAACGTCCAATATGAGAGGATGAAGACATAACTGAGTCGGGTATAAACCTGTCTGCAAGACTTAAAGGTCAAATGTTGATGCTGCCGTTCTACCCCGTGTTCTTCTACGTCCTTCCTGTCTCTCTGCATCTGGCAGAGGTGAACTATCTCCACTAACATGGTGAAAATCATTCACACTTTTCTGAATAAAACATTAAGCTTCAGAGAAAAAGGGAATGAAATACTACCTGGGGGGGGGTAACACTGTAGTATGCATTTAACTGTATTGACTTGATATCAACTTGATAGAACAGAACAAACATGACACCTTCTCTATACATTAAATTATAATTGAGTGAGTGACAGTGCTGGTGACAAAGAGAACAGGAAACCAGATTTAAAGTAACAGTACGATCCGTCTCACCACTCGTCTCCGTGTCCAGACGGTCACCATGGGAGTTGAACCACAGAACTCTGGGGAACGGTTCTCCGGTGACGTTGCAATCAATCAGCACACAGCTCCCCTCCCGGGCAATTATCTGGCTCACTTTAGTGAACGCAACTGGGACAAATCCGCTGTCTGTCACATTGCTGGTCTCTGTGCGGTTTCCGTCCCTGTCCACAGATAAGGCCCCGGTGGTGTGAGAGGCGATAAGGGACACCAGGACCACAAACACGTCTGCGCTGCTCCAGTGCATTTTCTCAGAGTGTTGGCGAGGGGGAAGAGACTTGTCATTCCTCCTGGGTCTCCATCCTGCACACTGGCTATCTCTTGATGGTAGAAGGCAATTTGGTATTTGGCTCTGTGGCTCCGAAGATCTCACTGAAAACAAGACAGGGATTCATGGAATTTATTAATGAGTCAGCGCAGGACACAGCCACATGTACCTGTTCAGGCCTGGATGCTCAGACGCTGTTTGTGTAACAGGCTCTTGAATGACACAGAGCTGCAACTCAAGACCATTTTCATTATTAATTAATCGTTTGTCGGATAAAAAAAAGTTTAAATAGATCTGTTGTAACATCTCCAAGTCCAAGGTCACATGTTCAAATTGGTTTAATATGCAAATACAACATATTTACAGTAAAGTACAACCAGGGATAGTTGCTGAATTAATCTGATTAAGACATGGTCACAAACTAATCATTGTGTGTCTCTTAAAGTCTGTCAGGTGTATTTCAGTTCTTTTAAAAGCCCGAAACAAATAAAATATATCATTAATACAATTTAACAACCACTTAAACCCTTTTGGCTAATTTTTAATTAACAGCCAATCAGTTATCGCATCATTTATCATTTCCTATCACGCCACAGGTTGCAACTGTACATATGCTTAAATATTAATATCCAATACTGTTAAGCAATCATCTATGGGTTGTTCTATAACAGAGGATTTGTTGATTAGTCAAATAAAATAGAGCAATTTATCGGTTTCTCGTCTGTTTAAGACTTTTAAGTGGAGCAAAGTGGTTTGATTCCCATTTTGATCACATTGACTCATGATGAAATAAAACACCAGAGTCAGGTCTGCTCTGAACAACTCTTGTAAATATCTCCAGTTTGTGTAATCGTGACTGAATCCAGCTGTTTCACGACAGACAGCTTCTTCCTCCTCCTCCACGTGAACATCTGGATTCTTACGAAAACAAAGCCACAACATAACGGAGCGGTGCGGGCTTCGTCTAATCGCTGGACCACGTCCTCGCACTGGGAACGTGGAAATCAACGAATTTAGCATCGTTAGCTCCCACGAGCGAGCCACACAAACACATGGGTGATGAAACGCAGATTCTTAAATGTACGCATTTGTTCGGATGTGTCGGCTTCTGCGTTGTTTCGGCCTCGTTTAGCGAGCTGCAAAGCTGCGGGACCCGGCTATGTGCTGGTTGGCTTTTTTTTTTTTTTTTTTTAGCATCACGGGACCGTTTCCAGATCTGCCTCAGCTGTTTACTGAGTGCTAGCGTCGTTAGCATGTGATGAGCTAACGTTGTTAAAAGTGTGTCTGCGGGTTAAAATGGACATTAACGCATGAATCATCGGAGTCGTGCACACGGTGACGTGGATCCACACCGAGAACCGCGGTGACGTTACCCGCGCCGCGGCTCCGGCTAAGCGGACAACTCGACGCTAGCTGCTAAACGAGGAGCTACAACCCCGACGGGAAAAAAAACACAAAACAAGAAAACCACCGGTTCTTACTCACATCATGACCCGGCGTCTTCTGAACGCGGGTGTCGGTGAGAGGAACCAGGCTCGAGGTGTTGTCGCTCATTTCTCGGGCATCTCCATCCACCTCTCGCCGCTGCTCGACCGCTATGTCACCGCGACGAGCTGCTCTGAGCTGCGGATCAGCTGCGGAATCACGGAGGCGACGTCGCCGGGTTGCGTCGCTGCAACAGATCGAGCGATGAAATAAATAATAATAATAATAGAGTTAGAATAAACTGTATTCATCTAAAACCCTTTAAAACACAGTTACAAAGCTGATTCACGAGTTAAATATAACACAAATAAAGGCAAACAATAGGAAACAGTTAAAAAAAACAATAACTTGTATAAAACCTTTCAAAACAGCTTTAAAATGTGTTTAAGAGTTAAAAATATAAACTGAGGGCAAATATAAACAATAATAACTTATATATAAAAACCTTTCAGCCTTAAAATGTGCTTCAGAAAGAGGTCAGATATAAAAGCATTCAAACAAGAAATAATATATATTAAAAGTTGTGGCTTAATATCAGAGGAACAAAAATTAAAACTTTTCTTAACTTCGGCCTTAAACTAGATCTTCCACTTGATCGCGCTCCTGCGCGTTTATTCCTTTATCTGCTTTTTTATTTTATTTTCCTTTTCTTCAAAATGTCATTTGAACGTGTTCTTATCCGACTTTGAACAAACTTGCTGACATCAGTATAATATAAAAGTTTCCAAGATATGGACGATGAAACTATAGTTTTCAAATATATTTTTCCAAAGTCAAATATGTTGATATCATGATTTTGCATTGTTTAAGCACAGTGAGGAGGCTCAACACGTGATCAGAACTGTTTTTTCCTGCTCTGCTTGTAAAGAAGAGTTTAAATCAACGTTCACTCAGGAGGAATAATCAGATTTCAAACTTAAACTTCCTTAAGCCAAGAGTAAATCCAAATACTTTCCACCCTTTGGTACCTTTACTCATCGTTACCCCAGTTTAAAGCAGGAGTTATTGTAATGTTACTCGATATGACGAACATTGTTTCCCGTTGACATTAACAATACTATTCATTTGGAGTCATGTTTCTGGAGACGTGACAAATGTGAGTTTAATGTTTTCCAATAACTCCTGAACTCGGGTTGATGAGCGTTGGGTGATAAATCCCTGTGAGGTTTGTGGTTATATTTGTCACTTCTCACATTGCACTTTGTAATTTGATCTAAATAGTTGACGAATGCACTTTGGCCTTAAAAACCTCACTCACATAAAGGTAAAGTGTAAGTACATTTAATTTTGTGGTGCAGTTAAGTGGATCTTTTTGTGCACGTCTGCATTTAAATATGCACACACGCAAATGGACTGTGGTCACAACCCATTCCCTCCTGCATTTATTAACCAAATCTAAACGGTTGAATTCTACGCAAGGAGAAAACAAAGCAGGACTCAGAGCAGCACAAAAAAAGGTGGTTATTTTGGAACAATGAGGGAAATATGGATTCCAAAAGGAAGGAAATAACCAAACAAAGCCCCTCTGAATACAGTCAGGGTTATACAGGCTGCTTGTTTGAGAGCTGACTGAGCTTACAGCCACAGTTCAAGTCTGAAATCGGCACAAGGCCTCAGCAAACAGATATCAATAGCCTCTTAACCTAAATGGCGTTATTGACTCTGACTAAGGGAGCGGCTGTGCTTTGACAGTGTTGTAGTTTTACAACCAAAGTTAAAACATCTACATTTGAATAGAGTGACCCATGGCTACCTTTGTTTTCCATATAAAACAGAAGGACAAGAATAGAACAAGTACAGGAAACCTCTGACCTCCAGGCATGAATGAAACAATCAATACAAAAATTATAAAATCAGTTCATCTTTACAGCAATAACTTGGTCTCGGTCTCACTGTCTGTCAGGGTCAGTGTTTTGTTTTTTTAACGCGTCAGTAAAATAAATAAGATCACACTATCCTGAAGAAATAACTGTTTAATAAAATATGATGTAAGGGACGATAAAGGGCCAAACTTAAGTCCATAAAAGATAAGGCAGTGCTATAGTTTTAACTGCTCCAGCATTCACTGGGTATAAATGACATTATTCAACATTCTAAAATAGTGCTTTTCCTATTCACACACAAGTTCATGTTTCCCTCCTGTATGTAAATCTAAGTCCAGGGATTAGGATGTATTTTAAATGTGGTAATCATACGTAGTCGAACTGTATCCTTAACCTGAGGGTTTAAGTACTATTACCACAGCGACAGGAGTATGAGGTGGAGCAAATACCTGATTCCTAAGCTGCTTATCTCCTTACCCTTTACAGATGAATGTTTCATTTGTACTCAAACACTCGTGAGAGTTATACACACTGTTCACAGAGTGCTTTATATTCACACAGAGGGAAGGAAGTCTGTTCAAAGGAAAAGAAAAGTTTCCAATAACAGACGGGCTCTGTTGTGAGCATGATCACCGACCATGCAGGTCTCAAACACATGAAAACAAGCTTGTTTTTCTGACGAACAGAATTTTTCAAGGTCAACAGGAAACAAAGAGGGCCCCCCCCCCACTGTTGCCGGAAAGATAAAACCATCAATGCATTATAAACTTATCAAGTAACAGCAGCCAAACACAATAATACTGGTAAGAGGACAAAAAAAAAACAATAGAACCAGGCCAATGCATTTGTTTCTCTGTATTCTCAAATTACAATCATAGATGGTACATAAATATCAATATGGACGACATACCAGCTCTGTAAAAGTGATGCCGATGCATCTCATTCACATCCATGATTATTAACATTCTGTGTTTGGAACCATTTCATCAGGAATAATTGTGTTTTGAGGCTTCAGTAGAACAAAAACATTGAATCATAGGATAATTAAAAGCCATTATTTACTTTGTAGATGAAGGAGACAACCTTTGTGTGTAGTGTAACAACAGAGCAACACATTCATTTTAGTTTTCGTTGCTCCAGAGCTGTTTGAGTAGTGAGCATCATATTAAAACTATTCTTTGTGGGGTTTTGCTTCAGGCAGCAAATATATTAAAATATATTTAAACTTAAGTTAGAAAACATACATCATGTACCAGGGAACAGTCATCACAAAGCTTCTTTGATGAGCAGAGAGAGTCTTCTGAAACCCTGCAGAAGAATTGAGAGGTTAGTGTCAGTTTTAATAAAATAATCCTCAGTCCCACGGCGGAGAAATCTGACACATCACAGCAGCAATGGGGAAATTAAAAATAGAAAGAGCCGTCAAAAGAAATGAAGTAATAATAAAACAATATATAGAGTGCACAGGACTGCATATGTAAGATTGAATTTCACGGACAGATATTGAAGTAATGGTGTTTTTGTGTGTGTGTGTGTGTGTGTGTACCTCATCGATCTGTTCCGGTGTAGAGAGAGAGAAAGCTGCTCTGACATAGGGACAGGGTTCATTACTGTTGATCATGAAGACGCCTCCGGGAACCAACAGAACCTTTAACACAAACATGTGACTCAACGTTTGCTCCAAGTTTCTCTTTTTCCCCCAGATTTCATGCATCGAAAGTCATGAGAACAGAACTTCTAATTCCTACAGCTGCTTTCATTGTGTCCTGTACTAACGGACTAATCTTCACTCCTAGCTAAGCTAAGCCTCGTGTTGAGGTTTTAAATATCCTGGACACTAGAGGAGAGAAACCATCAGTGCTGGGAAAAGCCTGATTGCACCCACTTGTTTTTTTTACATTTTTAATCAGGCATTGACTCACAGGGATTTACAGACACTGTGTGTAGGAGGGGAAACACTCAGTTGCTAAACCCACTCATTCAGTGCACAATGGCTTCTATATATGCACCATCTCTCACTCTACTCACACAGACAATCTCCCTTTGTATAAAACAACATCTGCTCACAACCAGCGCAACAGAGAAACAGAGGAAAAAGCACCCAGATGCATTCTGGGTACCTGATATTTGCATGTTAAGAGTTCAATCACAGGATTTGTTTGTGAATTCTGACCTCTTTCTCCAACGCCTTCTCCATAATGAGCCTCTGAGTGTCAGCGACGCCTTTAAGTTTGATCCACAGGAACATGCCTGCTGATGGAGTGTGCCACTCTGCCACATCTACACAAAGACACACACACATTAGGGAATAGGGAAAGCCAGGGTATTTAAAAAAAGGAACAGATCCATGAGATCCAACATCCATAATTCTCATCACTAACATCCATGAATACTGTCTGTACCAAAGACTGTAAATAAAAATCATCTCCTTCCTCCCATTGTACAAAAATGAAGCAGAAACATCTTCTCACACTTGGAGAATCTTAACAGTGATAAAAAAAAACACCCAAAAAGACAGAAACTCTTCTTTACATTTTATTGACAGGTCAGTCATGCTCAACAACATTAACTCCCACCCGGGACCCAAATTTGGTTATAAGCTACTGTTTTGTCCATTTACAGTAAATCAAATTTAAAACAGAGCTTTTATAGGTAACGAGCTGATTTGACCACGAACCTTTGAGCCACTTGTCTGCGGAGGTGATCATAGCATCACGCTGTTTCCTGTAGAAGTCAATCACCCTGAGAGATGAAAGAAAATATATTGTTTGATCCGTCACTGCAGGAGAGGCTGACGCTGTAATAATCAGTTTACTGTTTATTTCTCAACCAGTCGAACGTGTCACAGAAATAAATACCTGTCTATGTGCTGGAGGAAACCATCTTGTCCCCAATTGTGCAACAGCTGAGACACCATGAGCTGAAAAGACGCAGGAGACAGGTTTTAAAATGTAGATTCAAATTATTTTATTTTTTATTTCATTCCACTTTTACATTTGTGTTTATTTTAGATTTAGTTTGTCACCACGTGAAAGAAACCTGAAGAGCATTCTGAGAACACACGTCTCCACCACGGCTGACTGGCTTCTTTATCATCACATGCATTCATATTCGTTGATAGATCTGATCTTTATTTAAATCCCCACCAAATTACACACTCATAAATATCAGTTCCCTAAATATGACAGATTTTATCATTAAGATTTCAATTATGTCTTGAGAAAAGTCCACTTTATCAAATCTGCTCTAGAAGTTAAGTCACTTTTCCTGCAGTTGTGCACCACTTGATTCAGTAGTTTTTGCATAATTCAGCTAAAAGTCCTTGGTGGTGGGGAAAAATGTGAACGTAAGCATTTCTGAGTCTCTATCTACAATCTAGTCATCATTTAAAAAAAAAAAAAAAGAGCAGAAGCAGTGATTGAATCAGAAGGGGGCAGCAAGTCTTTGGTTGATCCTAATTATTTCTCCCTTCATTAAAACCTCTTCAGCTGCTTCTAATCCACGCGCACCACAACGGCTTATTTGGCTTCAGCTGCACAGCGACAACAGAGTCGCTGTGCAGCTGAATTTGTGTGGGTTTCAATGTGGCGTGCCTGGTGGGTGCGACCGACATTGGCACATTGCACAAGTCAGTGATGACTCTGCTAAAACAATATGCCACAAGTACAGAGACTTCCCCTCTCAGCCGCGCTGCTCTGTGCTCACTTCTGCACAGAGGTTTGCTTGGTGCAGGAATTATTCCCTTTAGCTCATTTGCACGCCAACAAGATGGAGGCTGCCACGCAGGACGAATATCAAATGATCAGGAAGAGGTTTGCAAAGAAACCAGCAATGCAAAATGTTTATTTAGTGGCAGTGAAAAGAGCAGGACGTTGGTGGAGTCAAATTAAAACTTGATTCACCTGTGTGAAGGTACTAGTGTGCATCGTTGAGGCCTGGATGTGCAGCACCACCCGGTCCACCAACGGTTTCGGACCCGTCACAAAACCAATCCTCAGCCTGAAAGAGATGCGGTTAAACATGAAATATCTCCCACACAGAATCGTGTAATATTTAACTTTGTGAATTTATTATACACCGACTTCACACTTTGTATGTTCTTAGTATACGTATCTGCAAAACCTTTACTTTTAAAAAACAAAAACTGAAAATGCATTTTAATATCTTGAATCTAGAAGTGTATTCGAGGAGTTTAACATTAAGATGTAAATGTTTTAAACACTCAATAGCTGCACCTGATTACATAGACACACTCATAGTTTAATTCCAAAGTGAAAATAAACTGGAAAAACACACCCAGTTGCAGGAAGCACACCAACACTGTGCTGTAGCAGAGTCACACGCACATGGTATTTAAGAAAAGCAAACACTCACCCTGAAGACAGGATCTTAGAGAAGGAGTCTGTCCTGATGATTCTCCCATCAACGTCCATAGAGAGAAACGTGGGAGTCCACGGCTGCCAAACAAAGACACAACATGAGTCACACTGTGGCCTCAATTTATAATAATACAACTTATATCATTGAGATCAGACCTTGAAATAATAATAAAAAGGAGACAACTCAACTAATGTTCTTAATTTGATTTATTGTCACGTAAAAGTACATTCAGACAAACAGCAGGTGAGTGAACTCTTTCTGTACCTTGTCAAACTGCAGGAAATAGTACGGGTCGTCCTCGATGATGAGCATGTCGTACTGCCGGGCGAGCTATTAAAGAGACCAGAGAACGTTAATAGAAAATGACAGAGTGGATCTGCAGGGAAATCAGCCTCACAACAAGCTCTAATTAGAAGAGTCGGTGTTCCACTGACAGCTTGGCACAAATCGTTAAACATTTCTGTTTTGTAACTTTACAGATGGAGACGAACCTCGTACACGTCTTTCTTCCTCTGAGCCGTCATGGAGGCACCGGTGGGGTTTCCTCCATTGGGGATAGTGTAGAGGACTTTGGGAGCGGTGCTGCCGGGCTTGTGGACCTCTGACGGGTCCCACCGAGACAAGACCTCCTTCAGGGCCGCAGGTACGATGCCGTGCTGATCACTGGGAACGTTGATTAAGTTGCAACCGAGTGGCTGAAGCTACGGAGTAAAGGCAGTAAGTCAAAAGACTGATGCAGCTTCAGTTAATGTAAAAAAAAAAAAAGATATTATTTAAAATGAAGTGCTCTACCGCTGCCAGTGTCCCTGAGTACGTGGGGGCATCCAGCAGAACGTTGTCTCCAGGGTTGACCAGCATCTCAAACACCTGAAAAACAAAACACAGTGAACACAAGACTCAAAGTCAAAATCACAATAATCATGAGAACTTCTTTTAAAGCAATATGCAAACACAATAAGAGGTTTAAAGTATATTACTAGTTAAAAAAATGTATGTCTTCCAAATATCTAGATACTGTTTAAACAGTAAAAGAAACAAGCATGCTCCATCAAAAACTTCTTCATTATGCAATCATCCATTAGGCAAAAAATACCAAAAGACAAATTAATAAAAAGGCAGATGAAAATGATTTATAATTATTTAAAAGATTTGGACACAACAGAAAAAAAAAAAATCACAGAAATGAAACTCAGACCTCAAAGATTTCAGAAACATCAGCTCAATACACTTATAATTACAATCAATTATCATGAAATGAGGTAAAGTCATTTAGTAGAAAGGCCATGAAACTTTGCTTTCATATCTTTGGAGCCTGTTAAAAGCTTTCCTGGGTTTTCAAAAACATTCAGAGTGTGATGCAGTCGTCCATCACCAGTATGAATGAGAGTAATTTGCAGCTGGTGGAGTCGGTACCTTACAGAGCCCCTCCTGGCTGCCTGTGGTCACACACAGGTCCATCTGGCCGTTCTCCACGGTGTAGTTGGCGGACGGTGGATTGTGGAGGTTTTTCTGCAGGTTCTTCATCCACGTCAGCAGCTCTGGGATTCTGCACAGAGATGGAAACTTTTTAACAACTGACACCAGCAGCATTTGTAGGATTTGAATTCCAGATTTGAAAAGCAGGATCATTTCAGGGACTTGTTTATTTGATCGGGACAGTGCTAACTGACCAACAGACAAAATACTGTTAATGAGCCAGAGTTCCATTTCATCCTTTGTCCCTAGCTATGTCTCTAAGGCAACTTGAAATACAAAAAGCTCTTACATCATTGATATATATATATATATATATACACACACACATATATACATATACACACACACACACACACACACCATGCTAACTGTACATCAATTGTACCCACGTTTAAAACACTACGGCAGATAAAAAAAACTGTAACGATGATAATGATGCTCAGCAGATAACCCATAATGAAAACACTGCACAAGACAGAAAATAAAAAAGGTGAAAACATAAAAATCAAAGTGTACAATGCAACACTCAGATATGACACAAAGAGACACGCATGTAGAATAAAATATAAACTTGAGTGGTCACAATGTGACCTGCATTGAACCAAACCCAAGCCCCTGTTACAATAAACACAAGACACCAGACCTCTTCTTTAAAAGTTTCTTTTATTATCAAAATTATAAACACAGTGCATCTCCATCACAATCACACACAATCACAGGAGACCCAGGTAATTGCCTACTTTGCCTGCACTGTTGTGACGCCCTGGTTAGACTGATATCTGTTATCAGTGATTACTCAGAGTCAACAAATCAGTCTGTGAAACGAGTCATTTGAAGCCGCAAGGTTTACAGAGGTGGTCATATAAAGATAACCTCCACACACTCGGCTGTAAAAGGTTTGATCCTGATGCAGCGAGATGCAAAAGTGGGATATATATTATAAACGATTTCATTACTAATGTAGAGGTAAACACCTGATGAGTGTCTGTTTTGTTCTCTCACCCACTCGAAGCGGAGTACTGCAGAGCCCTCTTCATCGTAGTCGCATCGAAGGTGAGCGTTTGTCCATTCTTCACCGTGATGGACGCCGACTCGAAGGGGAAGGTGTTGGGGTTCGGCGCTCCACCGGCCAATGAGATCAGGGTCGGAGGGGACCGCTGCTGCAGCTCAGCTACATAAAGGTGAAGACAAACAAGACGAGGACTGAGTTGATATATACAGATTTCAGCTGAAGCACTGAGATCCTGGTGTTAGAAACACACTTGCAGGAATCATACTACAAATAAAAACCTAGACCAACAGCTAAGTTCGGGTTTGTGCCAATTTAACTGAAGATTATTTTGAGAACATTAGGTCCTGCAGCACAATTTGAATTGACATGATAAGGGGCTTAAGGTGGCTCCTGCTAATCCGTCCCGAGGAAGATCCCTGATTCAAAATCTGGTCTCAAAACATGAATAGTTTGAGCACGATAAGCACTAAAACACAAATGATTTAAAAAGTCAAGGACACTTTTCTTGCTTTGCTGCCAAAGCACTTTGTAAACTCAGTGTTTTTTAAAAAAGTGCTACATGAAGATGTAACGAGAAGCAGACTCACTCAGCATCCTGATGGCAGAGGGATTTCGAGCTGCACTAACAGCCGTCAGAAACCGAGCGTAATTCATGATTCCTGCAGAAAGAGGCAGAGAAAAGGTTTAGTGCACGAATCCCTCGACTCTGCACCTGCACCTGAGGCTCCCAGTGAAACATGTGGTCTGTCTGCTTTTGAGAAAACTGCACCTGAACACACATTTTAACTTCTTACAGTGAGAGGACACGTGCAGCGGCTCCACAGGAGCAGTGACGCTGCTGTGAACATTGTTTGAGTTCGGATCCATGTTTAACTTCACTGATATCTGCTGCTTTTCGTTCATTTCAGTACCAGCAGAGGAGGAAATGTGTGACTCTGAGTTCTGTACCAAAGTGAATCTGTACGTTCAGTAAACTAGATGTCTTTGGATTAAAATACACGTGACTTAAGATAAAAGAAAGTGAAGCACCCCCCCCCCCCCCAAATGTTTGTGTTTGACACGAGATAAATCCTGGCGCGTGTTAATCTGAGTCGTGTTGAACTCGTGTAAATCAGCGTAAACTCGAGTTAAAGTGAATGAACACGAACAGGAACGGGCCTCACACTCACCGGGACTCGAACACGTGAGCGTGAAACTTTCTGCACTAAGTTGTTTTTTTTTTAACGTAAACTACGACTTTGACTCGGTCACGCGCTGCTGCTCCACCGACCTTGTGTTTGATTTTCTTCTTCTGCGTTTCACAGCAGTCGCAAACTAACGTGTTGGTGCACACCGCCACCTGCTGGTCAGGTTATTACCCCGACACTAGGCGCCACAGGGCTTCTGGGTAATGTAGTATTTCATATGTGGATAATGTATGGTGGCTAGCTTAGCGCTCCACGTTGAAAGAACTACATTACCCACGCGTAAAAACACAACTACAGCTACATGCCCCCTTTTACATGTGTTATGATTACAGGAGTTAGCATATAGCCGTTTAGCATTAACCAAATGAAAGAAAATGGCTGTGGATTCTTACCGGTGGAGAGGTAGTTCTTCCCCGCTGAGGAGCGACCAACCGTCGGGCGAGGAGCGGCCGCAAGACGCGGAAGAGGGCGAACTTCCGCGTTGCTAGCTCAGCGTGTTCGCGCTAAGCTAACAGCACGCGTTCAGAGTTTCGCGTTTTAACCCACTTCCGGTCAGATTCGATCCGTGTTCGCAGCTCTCTGTGCCGACGTGAACTTTCTGAGATGAGTTCTCCAGCGTCAGCTACACGTGTTAGCCAATGAGAGCTAGCACCTCGGGTGGATAATGTAAAGCTAACCTCCTTCGAGTTAGCATCTCACGTGTGATTCTCTCGGTAACAAACTGAGTCTGAACGAACACGTTGCTCTGATCAACCCGCGTCCCGTCGACTCAATCAACAACTGGATCAACAACAGCTGCGGTGTCCGTGAACGTGTCATCGATATCACTTTATTGGCTGCAGGTGTGTTTGCGTGTTGGCGGCAGCTCGGACATTTGTGTTGTGTCATGTAGAGCCGCCGCTCTTCCTGCTTCACCGCCGCCGCTCGTCCCGCTCCGGCCTCCGGGTTGATAAGTCGTCGGTCCGATGGGGAAGAGGAAAGACATGATCCACCCTCGGTTCCTCGGTGAGTTTTCAGCAATATTCACATTTAAATGCACATTTGTTGCAGCCGAGCTGAAGCTTCCCCTCATAAACAAGTATCCAAAGAAACATGACAACCTTAAAATAAAAACACACATTATCCACAATGATGTTTGCATCAGGTGTTTGTGGAAATAGGAAATATAACTTACTTGTGAATCCTGATCTTTAAAAGTTAAGTTTAAGGCTGGGCAATAAAAGAATATCAACAATTAATGCACTATCATTTCCTCCAATAGCAATATCACAGATATAATGCTTATAATGTAGTGAGGAGGTTTAACAGAATTGTTCCACCTCAGATTTGTAAAATGTGTTTGTCTGCTCATGAAGAATTAGAGATTAAAACCACAGGAGGAAAATATTTACACGCAAAATAATTTGTAAAGTTTTTTTCCACTTTTCCAAAGTGGTTTGATTGGAAAAATATTTTAATCAGCACGCTAAAATCCCCCCAAACCTAGGTCCATCTATAGGAAATGACAATAAATCATTTTTTTAGCAGACAATCCAGGTATTAAAGAAATCACAGTTCATCCTTTTTTCTGTTTTCCCGTGTCGTCCCCTGCAGGCGAAGGCAGCTCCAGCCTTCACAGCGTCCACAAGCGAAAACACAAAAAACACAAGAAGCACAAGAGGAAGCACCACAGCTTCACTGAGGCCCCGGAGCCCGAGCCTGTCATCGTCCCTCGGCCTCCACCACAGCTGCGACTCAAGATCAAACTGGGAGGACAGACGCTGGGGACCAAGAGGTGAGCGGTGATGTGTCCTGATTGGAACATCTTCCCTTTCAAGCGTTATGTTGTTGCTCATTTATAAAAATTATTGGTTTATTTTCCTGTCGTCAGTGTTCCCACCTTCACTGTGCATCCCGGTGTCGCACGTCCTCCCTCGCCACTGATGATCATTGACAACAATGTTGATGATTCTGATGAAGATGACGACAACAGCGACGATGATGAGGATGACGACGACACGCCCTCTGTGCCTCTGGAGCAATATCGAGCCTGGCTGGGTGAGTTACAAGGAGAGCTCATAGATATTCACTGGATCTAGAAGTTAAACTTCTCTTTCGTGTTTGAAAACTTATTCTTATAGTCAATAGACATGTTTGACATTTGGAAAAATAAATGATGAAAAAACATTTGATTACCAAACATTTTCTGGAACTTTTCTTGCCAGCCCCTTAGTGAAATGTCCTGAGACTGTCTGTGAGTCCATGAGCGAGCAGGCATGCTGAAGTTTCTAACTCGTGGTAGACGCAAAACTAGAAGAATACAAATATCTCACGATGAAAAAGAAAACACACGTAGAAGACATTAATAAATCCATCGTGTTTTAACTTGTTCATCCTGCCTCAGATGAAGACAGTAACCTGGCCACATCTCCTCTGCCAGACATGGATTCAGACTCCATGCTGGGTGCGCCTGTGGACGAGGAGGAGAGGTGGCTGGACGCTCTGGAGAAGGGAGAGCTCGACGACAACGGAGAGCTGAAGAAAGAGATCGATGAGTCTCTGCTCACAGCCAGACAGGTGAGGGAGAGACACAGGAAACATGAGTATGTCCGTTTGCGATTGATAAAAGAGTTACTTAAGCATTTATTCATGTTTTATTTGTTTGTTCTATAGAAAGCCCTGTTGCACAAGCAGCAGAGCCAGCCTCTCCTGGAGCTCCCCATGGGCTACAAGGAGAAGGAGATGACCGCGGAGATGATGCAGAAACGGGAGGAACGAGCTCGAAAGAGGCGCTTGCAGGCCGCCAAAAAAGCCGAAGAGAGCAAGAACCAGACGATAGAGAGACTGACAAAAACCAGCAAGGCCAAGATCAAAAGCATGAAGGAGAAGAAGTCCAAGCTGAGCCAATGCCCCATGGTTCGCTACAGAGACTCCGCCCAGGGCTTGGCTGTCTCCTTCCCCACAGGGGTCACTGCTCCGGCGCCGGCACCTCCCCTTCCTTCACCTCCGGCCCCTTCGAGCTGCGGAGTTAGCGGCTGCACCAACCTGAAGAAATACTCGTGCTCCAAGACCGGGGTTCCTCTCTGCAGCCTTGAGTGTTACAAGAGGAACCTGCTGCTCGTTCAGAGCGCCGCTTGAACGCTAACGAAACAAGACTCTTCTGAAATGACCTTCGATGGGATGAATGAAAACACTCATCCTGGAAAAATAGATTGAAAATGTATAATTTGAACTTTACACTTGAAACATAAATCTTTCCAGGACTCAATCTGTATGAAATGTGGATTTACTTTTTTATCTAATTTACTTTTTGTTTGTAGATGTGCTGTATAAATAATATCTTCCAGTCACACATCCAGCGTTTATGATTTCCATATTTTTGTTGACTTGAAACAGAAGTGTTGTTTTCTTGGACAAAGATTAGTCTGAAAGAACCAAACAGAAACTTTCTATTAAACTTCAAACAATGTTCATTTTGGTAACAAACAAGTCCATTTCCATAAAAAACTATACAAGCAGTTAAATTAACAAATGAGATTCTCTCCCAACAATTAAATCTGAACATATGATGATGAGCGCAGCAGCGTCATCTTGATTGGCCCAGCTCTGTCTGTTCTCATCAGATCTACACCAACATATCTGAGGTATTCACTGATGGAGTCGCTGTGAGGAACAAACACAGTGTTCGGCACACAACTGTTGTGTTGTGGAACATGATACCTGGTTTAACAACAAGGCACGAAGGCGTCCTGGTGTGAACCTGAGCCGTCAGCCTGGTTTATCAAAAGGCCACAGTCACTCTGCTGTTATCTGCAGACAGTCATCCGAACAAACAGGGTCAGATTCCACTTGACCCCATTTCAAACGTTTGCACTGAAACTGGCCGCAGTTTGAGCTGTTTTCCTGAGAATGCAACCGATGATTCGTCAGTTCAGGTGTCTTCATCACCGATGACGGATAAATGTGTCACAAGGCCAGACCGAAGGAGAGTCTGAAGGCCATCTCCACAGGAACCTCTGCCACCGAGTCGTGAAAACACACGTAGAATTCCTGAGGGACGGGCTCGAGCAACATCCGTCTGAAAGTGAAAGAAAAAGACGAGAGAAAAACTGTTGAGATGTTTTCTTGAAAAACAGAAGAGCTGGTAGTCGTCACTTTTTAAACTTTACTGGAAGTTAAAAAGAAAAGTTAAGACAAAAGGCCTTCACTCTGATCCGTCCTGGTTAAAACAGAAATGAATATTTGCATTCCCCATTTCTGGAGCCATTGGTGTAAAATAAATAAAAGCTGATGTACCCGATGACCCAGTACGTCATGGTGGGAGCAGGTTTCCTCTGGTCGGTCCAGTTCTCTGGTTTACACTGGAACAGGACCCCGTGTTCCTTCAAAGGTCCCAGGCCCCAACCAGCGCCCTGAGGTCTGTCTGCTGCCCGACGGCCCTGCGAAGCAAATCACACTGAGGTTTACACAGAGACAGATGTGGAAGGAAACTGAAGGATTCATGAGCAGCATATGTTCAGAAGGAGAAACTGAAGTCTGGAAGTTGGTGATGACACATTCATGATTAGATCATTGACTCCGAGGATGAAGCTGTCAGTAGCTTTTCTAACTGGATTTGATGGAACTGAGGAGTTGACTTTTTTATTCCTGTCATTTCAAGTTTGTTCTCAAAATGCACAAATCTTCCTCCTCTATAATTTATTTCTTGACCCTAATACTCTTCTGTACAGTTTGGTTAAGTTTTAATTAAATATGTTTTTCAAACACATCACTGAAAAACTAAATTCAACATCTGGACTGAGCAGTACTTTTTTACACCATAAAAATACATCTGCAGCGCTCTCTGGTGGACAAACTATGTAACATGTCACTTTTTCTGAACAGACAAATGTTTTTCTATTTCTTACAGCTGACAAAGACATACATACAAAAATATCAAATATATAAACCAGGCCGGTTTATCGATCTAGCTATGATTTAAAACTCAATCTAAACACTCGACCTGAACCTGATCTCAGCCGCACTCACTGAAACCCTCAACTTGAAAAGAACAGAATCTAGTTTTGAACTGCGTAGTCAACTGAGACATCGACTGAGGCTTTCATTCATTTATAACTGTGTAACGTGAGTCACCCTGGCCGGCAGACTCTGCTGGAACGCAGCCCGGATGGAGAGGCAGCAGTGGTGGAAGTTGCGGATGAGCTGCGGGTGGATGGAGCCGCTGAGCTGAGCCACTTCTCTGTGAGTGGGAGCGATGAAGATTCCCTGAACCGTTTCCATCAGGACGTAGTGAAACAAGGTGTTCTCAGCACCGGAGGTCAGTCTGTCACCAACACAGGACGATACAGGTACACAGAGGGCGGATGATGATAATGAAATAATGAAATAATAATAACTGGAAAAAAATTCAGTACAACTATAAATTTAAGGATTCTCCTCCATCACTTACTTCATGGTGTTGTACATCTCCTCTGTCTCTCTCTCAGTCAGAGTCTTCTTTAAGGTCCCCAGGTAAAATGGGTTTGGATGTTTCATCCTGGAAATCTGCTGCCAAGCAGAAGATAAGAATAGAACATTACAACAAATAAGAATTTAATAAATACAAGCTTCAATTAAATCAGATTTTCTACATTTTCTTTTAAAAGTGAGGAAAATAAGTCAGAAAAAGGTTCCGCCATTCTGAACCTGTCAGTCATCTCTCCTCTCTCCCATCAATTAAAGGTAAAACATGTTTCCATCTTGCAAAGAGGAATCCTACAAATATTGCTGTATATATAGAATTTACATTTTATTAGTCTCTTCGGTCTCAGTCTGACGAGCACTGCACCTTAAAGAGACCTCCGCTGCCTCCACTTCCATCGGACCCTCCAGACCCCAGAGAATCCCGTCGCCCCCCCAGCTTCCTCGCTGAGTCCGGGGTGGAATGTGGACTGAAGCCCGGAGCCACTGACGAACCGGACCCTGAGCCGGCATCCATCTGCCCCTCGCTGCCGCTGTCCGACAAACTCCTCTGGGGGCTGGACCTCCGGGACCGCTCCCCAAACAGGCTGCGGCCTCTGGAGCCCGACGAGGAGCCTTTGACCGCTCCGGCTAGTTTACTGAAGACGGGGGAGGAAGAGGCCAGGCTGTCCAGGCGGTCGCGGGCTGTGGCGGCGGGGAGGAACCAGTCGGCACAGGACAGGCAGGGAGCAGGCGGAGCGTTCAGTCTCTCTTCAATACCTGCCTCCAGCACCTCCAGCTGCAGCAGGGTGGCCTTCACCTGGGGCCGGAACGTAAAGGAGATTTAGTTTGTACAGCTTTGAATCTTTGTGGTTCAAAGAAGAGGACAAATGAAGCAGGAGCGTTGGTTCACCTGATCCACGTAAACACAGTCAGGTCCTGGAGAGCCCAGAGCTGGTGAAGCACAGCCCCCAGCCTCCAACAACACACACTGCATGAAGTGCCTCTGAGGTGGAGAGGAGGAGAAATACCAAGAAACACATGAAGCGTCGTGGTTCATTTCAGATTTACAGTAAATAACACTTTTCTTTAAGGAAACAACTGATGTCCACAGATAAAACAACTTCAACTAACTAACTTGGATGCTTCAGTGTTCGCACAGTATTTATGACCCTCGCATCATTTTCCTCAGGTTAGATTTCTGACAACACACTTAACACAGACGAACGACCAAAGCCTGGCTGCTCACCAGTCCCACTATGAGAAGGAAGTGTCGTCCTTGTGTCTGGCTGAAGCCCGGCGCCGTGCTGCCACCGCTGCCGCTGGCTCTCTGCTGTGGAAACACCTCCCTCCAGATGACCAGCTGCCCCACGCGCTGCTCAGATGCCAGCGGCAGCAGGCAGTAGTGCTGACAGTACAGGCACACGTCCCGCAGGTCCTCTTTGGGCAGATGGTTGGCGATCAGGTAGGACTGAGAGGAGGTGGAGGTGTGGATGAAAAGTGTCGACAATGCAAAGAACAAACAGAGTGAGTCATAGATTCTCCTTCACTGCAGGTTTCAAGGAGTTCAACAATTTATTTCTTCATCAAACTTTGAACATTACAATTTCTCTTCATGTAAATTACAGTTATTTTACTGAAACATCTTTGGCTTCATGTTTCAGATTCAGTTCAACCAGGTGAAACTGGTGATGTGCCGACACAAAGGCTGCGACACAGTCTGCCGCTCTCTGTCCTCCTCCTCTTCCACTCGATCAATATTTAAACAGATTAATCAGGTTGATGATTTGTCACAGAGTCGGAGGACAGGGCTCGTCTGTGTTATCTCGTGTGAGAGGCCATCTCCTGCACACAGTTACTGCAGCTGCAGGGTTGACATTCAAACCGTCTAGACGGCGGTGATCCATCAGGGGAGGATACAGATATTAAGACCCGCCGCTGGCACTGCAGTGTGTGTGTGAGTCTGTGTTTCAACTGTGACACCCACCTTGTAAAACAGACAGGATCCCAGAATAACATACAGACGCCTCAGGCCGAAAAAGTCCTCTGACTGGAAGAAATACACACAGAGCATTCACACGGCTGCAACCTTCTCCTCTCACAGCCTCAAGACAAAACACAGATGGCTTCTCAGCTTTTGTCCTTGCAGCTTAAATGAGGAGGTGACTTCACGTTTCAAGGTAGCAGTTCTGGAAAACAGATCTTTTGTTGTAAAAGTGTAACTGACTACATATTTTCTTGTCTCACCATTTCACCGAAGTCAGACGACTCGAAATCTGAAAGAACAGTATCCACCTCCATCTGTGAGGAGAAGAGAAACAAATATGAAGTTAAGACTGTTAACGTGGGTGAGATGCTCATGTTTTGGTGAAAGACGTCTTCTTGGACTTGTAGCAGTTCTCGCTTGTTTTATTAAAATTGATTTTTAGATTTGATTGTTGACTTTTAAGGCCTGTTCCATCTGAGGACCAAGGGTGACCCGGCCTCTTCTGTCAGAGCTTCCTCTCGACAGAACATCTCTATGAGGTTTTAAATCTCTCTTAAAGACACACTTGTATTGGTATTCTATCTCTCTTCCTCCGGCTCTGATCTTATTGACAATTATAATAATTATCGTATAACATTTTACTTTAATCTGTAACATTTTTACATTTCAGCCCTAACTTTGTCCAATCTTGTGATCTTCAAATTGATTTCAAAAGTTTCCTGTTGTTTCCTCTGATTATTATTATTTTCATTGTCCACTTCTTTATGTGCAGTTTCTTGCAGTGTTGGTCTCCTTCAGTGATCAAATATTTTTATGAGGATCATTACATTTTCATATATTACAGTGTGGGTCATTTTTAGCAGTGGACACTAGAGGGCACCACAGCTGCATTCGAGGCAACAACTTGAAATACTGCTGCTTCTCGACAATATTAGAAACGCACCTTGATTTCTGGAGGCAGCGTGAGCCATCGGACCGCTGGCAGTCCGTCGAGGAAGAGGGTCCCAGAGACGTCGGGGGACGGGGCCGAGGAGCCGTCCGTCAGACGAGACGGCTGAATAAGCTGCTGGAAGAACAAGCAGAAGAAATGGTCCAACCTGGGAGCGTGGTCCGCTTTACAGAAGGCACTGTGGAGGACACAATGACCTGATCAGGATCACACACTCAAAACAGAATTACTCTTTTTTATTGTAGTTATCTCTTAAAGAGAAAAGGTATTTGGAGTCAAAAAGGAGAAGAGAGACAGTGACGAGTTTGTGCAGAGTCCAGCTGGAAATCAACATTTGATTTGTTGTGGTGGAACACACTTTGTTTTAGTCCTGTACGTTTTGCAGTAACTATAAAAAATGACAAATATTGAGTTTCAACCATGTCTCTCAGCAGGAATGGGAGGAAAGCTGAGGCTGACAAACCTGTCCAGAGAGCCGTACATCACTTTTAGTGTCCGGACTACGTCTCCCACCACCGTCTGCAGATACAGCAGCGGAACCCTGGAGACAGACGGAAAAATGTCAAAAACACAAACCTGGATGACGTTTTCTGTCTGAGCAGAAACACAGCTTATCAAATATCTGGACAAACCAGAAGACATCATGGAGTTTTATTTATTTTTTATTGTAAATTATTGTTTTTACTCAATGTTGTTTGTGTTGAAGAATTGATCCATAAAGCTTCAAGCACTGATTGTGATTATTTCTCAAACAAGATGATGATTTTTAAAAACCACATTCTCCCTGAAGAGGTGATCGTCCCTCCAACGAGGGACAAAACTGAGACAAAGGGACGTCTCTTTCCAATCGTTTTTACAGATCATGTTTCCACTTCACAAAAGAGGAATCGTGCGTGCAGCGTATTTGTGTGCCTGATGCTACCTCTCGGCAGGCAGGCCAATGACCAGCAGGTTGTTGCTTTCCTTCCAGTAGCCCACATGAACCAGATGTTTCCCGAGCTGGAGAGACGAACTGAGGAGGAGACAGAGGAAACAATACAAACAGAATAAAAAGGGGAACGTTTCAGATATACACTGAAGCCCTTGTCCAGAGGGACAGCATGTGAGAATTAAAATGTCGGAGTCAGTTGCTTTGAACATTTTGCAGAACTTTTCTGAGTGAGCCCATGTGAGAATACAGCAGGACAATTCACAGTGGGCCTGTTGTTGTTCCACATTAGTCATCACAGGGTGTTAATGTTTGTCCTCGCTTCTTCCCATACCTGATGATCCTCCCTCCAGTCACATTCTCCAGCATGTCACACAGAGTGAGGAAGATCCCCCTGACTCCTTTCAGCTGAGTGGACGCTTCAGACACCGGGTACTGGTACAAGATCTCCTCCTGCAGACACACACACACACACACACACACACACACACACACACACACACACACACACACGGAATATCTGGTTTAAGTCATGAGTCAATGATACGTGCAGCTGAGAGAGAAACTTCTGGATGAATGATGAACAGACTCATAATCAAATAAAATGTGAAATATCTGCTGTTGGACGCTGCAGTCACCAAAATGTTACGTCTCCTCTGAAATCGTCAGACAGTGAAGAAGAATGAACGGATGGATGAGCTGCTGAATGTTTGTTCTTGTGTCGATGTCAATTTGGTTTATATTCAGTCTGCGGTTAAACCCATCTTGTCTTTGGCATAAAGAAAAAAAGTCACTTAAAGGATGAAACGTCCAGAGAAAAGAAAAGTGGATTCAGCAAATACAGAGTTTCAACAAACACCATGGGAAACTATTTTTGGGAACCTGCAGTGCAGTTTATTACCTCCACCAAGGAGGTTATGTTTTCATTACTGTTTGGAACTGCTGAAAAGATTTTTATTGAAACTTAGTGGAAGGATGCCGCCAAGGAACAACTCATTAACTTTTGGAGCAGATTCCATTAAAAAAGCAGATCCAGGATTTTTTCCCCCACTTTTTGTGAATTTCTCAGCAAATAATTCAGAGATCTGTTTGAAAACAAAGGGAATGTGCACGGTTTATATATCTGATGTCACTAAAACATCAATGTAATATGGGGATACAGGTGATACGAGAGTTCCCTTCCAGTTTTCAAATAGATCTCAACAAAATTAAAACCACGATTATATCGGTATTCATCCCTTGGTGTATCATGAACAATTACTTCTCTCATGTCTTCAGTTTTAAAGTCTACAGGACCAATTGTGCAGAAAAACACTTTGAGAGCATTGTTGGGATATTAGTATTCCCCCCCACACACTGGCAGCCTTGAAGGATACATGGTGGGTAAGAGCTGAGCTGCTGAGAGGGTCAGAGGACAGAGTGGTGGGTGAAGGGATAAAAACCTTGAACGAGCCCACTCTCACAGCCTTGGCAACCACAACAAAGACACAAAGCAGCTGCCTAAGGAAGATATTCACCTCGGGGTCAGACCCGCGCACAAGGAGTCTGCCAAAAGTATGTGAGTGCTGCTGAGGAACAACCAACAAAAATTCTTCAGCTACACTTTCTCAGTACATGCGGACAAAAAGAATTCCTGCATCGCCAAATCCTCACACCGTCAAAACGCAAAAAAACCACCGCACAACAACCGCTTAGATTTCTGCTACCCTGCAATCAAAGGACTGAAAAATCAAAGTAAATCAAAGTTTAGCGGGTTCTCGCACGACACTGTCATTTAGAGAATCAACCGCCGGCTGATGTGGCTCCAGACAAACCGTGCTTTCTATCGCCACCGCCGTTAAGGTCAAGAATGAAAAAAAAAATAAAGTCTGGCTTGCAAATACACGAAAAGGAGAATCAGAGCCACGAAGAACAACCATAAAAAAACACAAACGTGCCAAAAGCCATCCGCAGGGAAAATGTGATTATAGTGTGGAGGGTGTCGGTCAGCAAATGAGTGTCGTTTGCTTCCCAGAGCATGAAAACACAGATTTTGGCATTAAAACTTTACTACAAGGCAAATGATGTCCCATCATGGGATATAAAACACTGCCCCTTTACAATGATCCAATTAAAACACAGGAAATGTGTTATTTAGTTTAAAGACTGCTGCACGTCACTCAAAAGAGCGAGAGATGTGTGGATCCACCCGGCAGAGGATAAAGTTAGCAGCATTAAAATGACGGATCGTTCACTGACAGGAGCTGTGCTCGGAGCGGGGCTCCTCGACTCCTCTCGTTTCTCTCCCCGCTCTCTCTGCTTCCTGTCAGCGGCAGCCACAGGCGCTGGACGTCGTCCAGAGCAGTAGTTTTCAGAAGAGTCTGAAATTCTGAGAAAGCTTCGTTCCTGGACGCGGGATTTCCTTCACAGCTATACGGTTATTTTTAACACTCAATTATCAGGATACACTTTGTAGGAAAATAAATGATAAAAGTGGTGTCTAAGTGTTTCACCAAACCAATTTGCTTAAATCTGAATTTGTGTGTAATTGATTTTTATCTGTTTAATTATTCGGCAGTGTATACGTGTGATTCCTCCACCCTCAGCACCTCCTGCACACCTGACTCTCACAGAGGGTGGCTCCCGCTATGCTGCTCTTTAATGCCGCCAGTGATGGAACTACAGGAACTTTGTTAGTGTTTCAATTGGAAAAAACCAGTGGAGCTCCACTGCTGTTTGTTTCATACAAACTGACCTCGTCCTGTGGCGACGCTGAGTCCAGTTTGAGCGACAGGTACATGACGACGTGCGGGATGTGTCCTATCGACATCTGGAGTTCTGCCGTGTCCTCGCCCCACAGCAGACGCACCAACTGGCTGACCGGTGGGGAGGACTTCATCTTACGGGTTGAGAAAGCGTCGCCAGTGTTGCTGCCGTCCACCGGAGCCACCGTCTCCATGGTCAACCTCACCTGGGGGAGAAAACAGGGAGAAGAGGAGGTTTTTGAAAATGCAGACGGGGAACGATGGCTCGGAAAGAAGCAGAGGAGAAAGGGATGCCTCGTGGGAGGGAGAATAATTTAGAAAAGCAGGAAATGGGGAAAATAAAAAAGTAGAGTAAACATTTTATGGCTCCACATGATGATGCCTGGCGAAGGATTTTAACAGTGCACGTGTCTCTGTTTTGAAAATAGAGGTGTGTGCATGTGTGATGTGCTTCCTGAAGGAAAAAGGTTCAATCATTACACGGGAAAAGGAAGAAAAGTGGAAAGCAGGATGGTGATTGTCAGAGAGAAAGTGACACCGACATCCAGGGCTAACCACAAAATAACAAAACACAGGGATCTGTGTGTGTGTGTGTGTGTGTGTGTGTGTGTGTGTGTGTGTGTGTGTGTGTGTGTGTGTGTGTGTGTGTCTGACTAAAATTAAAACCAGACCACTGCAAACTCAACAAACAGTGGCAAGACAACAGACGGCCATCTTCTCTGGTTTGTGCAGGATTCTTCTTTTCGTTTTTTGTTTTTTTTTAAGAACTTTCCATACCCCGGTGCTTTATTTTTTACGTTGTCATTCAGAGCGAGTCACAGTGGAAACAGAAACAGAGCGGCATGGAAATCAGACGAGCACGCGCGGCGAAACACGTGCAGTCAAGATGACAGAGGGAAGAGAAAGTGCAGATCTGTGGCGTCTACGTTTGAATAACATCAGATTTAGATATTAACCATCAATCAAGATCAATATTTTCAATCAGTCTCTGATCCAGTGATTTAAATTGAACTTTTTTTTCCCCACTGACAAGGATGTTTTCACTCATGTCCATTTCTCTGTTTGTCCGCAGGATGAAGCAAAACACTAATAAACAGATTTTCAAAAAAACTTGGGATGTGAGCCAAGAAAGAAGCAATTCAGTTTGTGGTGCCTGTCACTAATTTCCCAGTGATTCATTCATGGGTATTGATGCATATTAAATGGTGGTGGGGTTCCTAAAACAATGACTCACTATGTCATAATTTTGACTTCTTGTGTCATAAGTTTGACTTTTTAATCACATAATTGAGTTTTACTATTTTTATGTCACTGGCTGAATTAACTATGAACCAGCTGCCAAACAAACACAACAACAGAAACTATTATCTGGGCTTCTCCTGGTTAAATACATGTGTACAGTTGAGGCTCTATGCTGTGCAGCTGTGATGCAAGGAAGATATTCTTTAAAGGCAACAGAGTTTTCTCCCTCTGAGGTATTTGGAAGAAAAGCTGAAAGTTGTGAAGACCGGTGGAGGTTCTGGTGGGATCTAAACCACAAACCACCGGGGAGTTTGCAGATCCAGTTGTTTTAACCACTCCATCTTTCCTGGACACACCCCGACAATATTTTGACTGAGACACAGAATACGAAATACATGTTGTCTGTTGAACATGGCTGCTTACATTGTATTACACAAGAAAACCACTTTGTTTGCTCAAAAGAAAATAAATGAGGTGGACATACCTCACAAAAAGTCTGTAGTTTCAATCCTGGACCATATGGTGTCTGCCCAATATGTGAAAGAAAAAAAAAAAAGATCCTATTCCCTGGTCAAAAAGGTTCAAACTGTATTTTTCTAATGCGGGGATCACTCCCAGAACTCTCGGAGGCCTAACCACAGGCCACCCGCCTCTCCAGAAGGCGCCTACATCTGGGCTCGGGGCCTTTTAAGCCAATCTGAGGGATGTTATTAAAGAAGAGCCGAGAAGTGGTGGAACGCCATGTGATGTACCTTTCAACTCGCAGTCTGAGAGCGAGGCGAGGGCTCAGGCAGGGATGGTGATTCAAAGACATCGCATCCTCATTTCTGTAGGTTTTAACGAAGGATGCAACAAATGATGTTAATTAAACCGAGCGGAGGTCATTAATGTCAGAGAGGAAAAGACAGAGGAAAACTTTAGATTAGGAAAACTCTCAATTTGGGGAAATAATTGGATAAAGAGTCTGAGTGGGACTAAGTGAAGCATACAGTCTCTCTCATCATAAATAATAAGGATGTGGTCAGACTGGAGTGAGCTCTCACTGAAATTCCAGACTGCTGATGTCAGTCATTTATCCGTCACTCACCGATGGACACAAACACGCACGTGCACACAAATGGAGTAACCGTAGTTAGCAGAGGGCACGGTGGACTGCATTTAAGACTAATATTTGCTCCCCCCATAATAAGTACTGTCTACCAGGGAAGGCACCCTCCCCCACCCTCACACACACCCACAGACAACACAATCATTCCGTCAGCAATACAACTCTATTTCAAGTTTTCTCAAAGTCATCGTGGTGCCTCAGGAAGCTTGTATTTTTCCAAAGAAATCTCCCTCTCTCTTTCCCCACGATATAATTTAGTTTCCGACTACATCTTCTAATCAGCTTAGCTCTCCATCCCGCAACAGCTTCCTGTGGCACCAAAAAAAAAGAGTCACGCCACAGTCCCGTCTATCGGCTGTGCTCCCCATCAACCCTGCACACACTCTGTTATTTGCAGATTCCTACTTTTTTGATGGTCAGCTTTTTGGTGCAAACGCATGATTGAGGCACAGATTTTTTTTTTTGTGCAACCGATCAAAGCGTCATTTCTCAGTAATTGTGGGTTTTCTAATGTTGAATGGCATCGGGTTCTGCTTTCTGTACACATTTCAGAGTTTCAGAGTAACCAACGTGATTTAAAGTAGTGTTATGTCTATATTTACTGTCCGAGTCTGTTGTTTGTGTCTGGATTTTAAAGACTTAAATTCCACTGCTCTCCACACTGACTCTTTACCTGTGAGCAACCAAAGCCTGCTCAAATGTGATTGGTCAAACTAGAAACGGAAAACAGAAAAAAGTTTTAGCTTTAGACTCGAACCTGTGTTGGTCCTGGGATGCAGGACAGAACCCTCTCAATGTTTTCAGACGTCACGTCCACATCGTCCACTGCTACCAGCACGTCGCCTGAAAATAAACACTTATCAGTCCCAGACCAAACATCAGATGAATGTTTCAGCAGCTTTCAGTCCAAAATAAACCTTGTGATGTTAGAAGAGGGAAACAACGGAGGGAGAAGCTGCATCGATCTGACAGGGGCTTCAGGGAGGGTTTCCAAGGTAACAGCAGTGTGTCTCATTTTATTATTATTTAAAAAGCTAATGTATGTGATATTGACTGATCTGCAGTAAAGCAGTATTTATTGTAACATATCACCTAGTTAGGGATAAATAATTACTCACAGTTGGTAATTGGCTCAAATAATAATCTCAATAAAGCTTTTTGTCTGTGCTTTTCTTAAAAAATGTGTCGTTCGGAGGATGAGAAGCAGAACAGGCTCTGGAAAGAACTTCACCTGCTTGTGTGCAGGGAAGCACATCTCAGTAACGGAGCTATTGCAGGTATTTAACGACTCTAATTGTTTGAGTGTGTAGCTGCGCTGGATAAAGCTTCTCTAAACAGTAACTCATGTGGGTAATCATATGTGGTGAAGCACAACTGGCATTCCTGTGTCTGCTGGTAAAAAAAACTGGCCGATGATTAGACCAGATAGAAGAAAATCACTTCACAGATGCCCAGCTTTGTTTCAAACACACAGATTAACATTTGTAAAGAACCAGACCTGCTCTGTGGCTTTCTCCACCAAACAGTTTCACAAATACTGAACGCAGATGCTGCTCAGACTCGGCCAAGAAAAGAAGTAGCTATTAAACGTCCCACACACATATTTAACTAGGACTGAGTGTGGTTTTAAAACACAAATGAAATTTGAAACTATTATATACGATCTATGATTTTTATTACTTTTATGGGTTGAACACACTTAAATTATAAGCACACATGATGCAGAATCAAAAAATAAATCAGCCTCAGTCAGAACCCTTCTTGTATATCCCTTCAGAATAATAACTAATCTAACCAGTTACCTTCACAAGAAATAGATCATCCTCTTTAGTCACATGATCAGCTGCCTCTGACCTGATAACGTGTAACTTAAACCTTGTTCAGGCTTTAGTCTGTTTATCAGTGTGTGATTGACTATGTATAAATAAATGTATATATATATATATATATTTATTGATCTCGACATATCAGCCCCAAAAGTTAACCATTAGGAGTTAACCCCCTAAAAAATGTTCCTACGAAAATTGGTGGAAGTCTGTGTGAGTATTGTTGACATGCACACACACAGACACACACACAAACACACACAGACACACACACAGACGCACACACAGACGCACACACAGACACACACACACAGTAGACAGGAGTGAAAAAAATCCACCCTGCCTCCAGCTCCGTTGGCATGCAGGGTAATAACTGCAGCCCGTGCTTTGGCAGTGCATGTGTGTGGTGTGGAGATGAATGAGTTCAGTGCCGGTTCATGACTCTGAATTTAACTGCTGCCTTTTTCCACTCTTAATAACTTATAACTCTTTTTTAAGAATGGAGAATTTCTACTATTATCTATTTTTATTGGAATAAAAAATTCTCAGACACATTCCTACCTCTACTGGAGTGTGAACGCTCTGGACACCAGAGGGGATAAAGCATCCCTGGTTAAAAGGTTGATGAGGCTAAAGTTCTGATCACAGGTTGTAGTTTTCTATCAGCTAACTGTTTGAATAATGGTCTTACCGATTAGGATCTGGCCACTTTTGATGGCCGGGCTGTTTGGTATTAATCCATGAACAGTCAGTCTTTCTTCCCCTCTGGCAACAGCAGAGTCTCCGTGACCTCTGCTCCACGATGGACGGTGCACCACCCCCAGCAGAGCCTCCAACAGGCCTCCGCTGACAGACAGAGGCGTTGATACACCTCCGAGACGTTTCGGGTTGAGGTAGACACATACTTCCTTCAGCTGCTGCTGCTGCACAGTCACACCCTGCCTTTGGCCCGGCTGGTTCTTCAGGATGGATGCTGGCTGCGACAGAGCCGAGCTGTCTTTGCCGGCATCCTTCCCTCCTCTGCGCTGCGAAGGCCGGCGTTTTCTCCTCAGGATCCTGGCTAGCCTCTTGAGAGCGGGCTCGCCTTTGGCCCGAGAACCGCACCTCTGCTTCTTGTTTTGCTCTGTGATGATCTCTGCTTCCTTCTCGCTAAAGCGAACGTGATTAGTGGACACACCTTGACTGGCATCGGCCTGGGCCAGCGCGGCCTCCTCCTCGCCCTCGCTCAGCTCCAGGTAGAAGAGCTCGCCGTTCTTCTGAATGTCGTCCAGCCATTCCGGTTCCAAGTCACTGAAGAGAAAACCAACATTAAGCATTAAGACGCGAAAAGAAGCAAGGTACAAAACTGGGAAGACAGGATCGAGAAGAAGAGCTCAAGCTAATCTAAAGCTGGGATGTTTATAGATATGGTGGCAATACTCTGTTTATCTGTTTCCATGATGTACAATGAATGGCTCCACTTGCCTGTCGTTACATTCACAGTATACATTTCTGTCCTTGGAGGGAATAAATACCCCTGATGTTTAGTTCCATGCCAGCAACAGGTTTCCAGATTGATAGAGGGAGATATTACAGTTGTTTTCTTACTGTAATGTCAGAGCAACATGGCCAAACACTCAAAGCTGACATCCGTACAAACTGTAATCATGCGTTTGACCGAACAGGGTGGGAAGAAATGGCAGATATTTCTGGTTTCTCTTCTTTCAACCCTGTGGTGGGCAGCTTCTGACACGCCATCTATAAATTCCCTGAAGGATGACAGGAAGCCTGCAATTATTTATGAACGTCTACCTCCCAATTTAAAAAAAAATAATAAAAAAACTTCCCCAAAGCTTTGAAAGGCTCGAGACACGAAAGCTGGTGTTCGAGAAATATTTAGTCACATTAACTTTGTTCTCAATCTTCTCCGGAGTGTCTGAATACTTCGTGTTCCCCCTGTGTTTGTGTGAGAGTGTAAAAACATGGAGGTTTACTCTGAGGAGTCGCAGCTGCTGGAGCTCGACGCTGTGGATTCGCGGTCGCTGTAGTTCCCGGCACCGTCTCCTTCCGGGTTCCGGCCACAGAGAAGCGGACCGTGCGGAACATTCGCCATTTGGTTTTATTTGACGAGAGACGCTTTTATTTCCATGACAAACTTTTATCCACACGGACCGTGACGCCGCGTCGCCATGTTGGCGACTCTCACGCGCCTCACGTGACGCAGCGGCGCCTGATCTGATTGGCGGACGCTGCGGTTGCCCCTGACAACGTGGAAGCTCCTGAGCGAACGACTTTGCAGCGCGAAGCGACGCCGCGTTAAATAATGCAGCGAATACTGAAAACACCAGAGAAATACTACTACTACTGCGACTACTACTACTTATAATGATAATTGCAGTAATATGCATACATCTTTATTTACACCCCGCGCGGTAAAAGTACTGCAAACACACATAGACATACAAATAAAGTTGCTGGTGATATTCTTAACAAGTGCAGCAACAAATAATCTGTTATCTCGTTTTAAATTTGCACGTGTTTATTATTGCTTCATTAATCGCCCCCCCACCCCACCCCTCCACCTCCCATGCACGAGGTTTCTTTTTAAAATCCCCTCCGGTATTCAGTGAAACTTCCTCCTCAGACCCAAGCTCACCACTTTATTAGTTCGTTTGAAAGAAGAAAAATACGTTTCCAACATGTGGAACACGTTTTCATCATAGTTTTCAACGTGTTCCCAGTCTTCTTATCTACGTGTTTGGATTAACACAATGAATAGACTAATTAATTAATTGAACGCTGATATGTGTGTACTTATGTAACACAGTGTGGTGTGTTGACTGACCTGTAAAGGAGCACACTGCGTATAGAGTCGAAGTCCTCCAAGTTGTTAGAGAATGAGCCTCCATCTATAGAAACGTTGAACATCATTTGTGTTTCATGTTGTCGCGGCACAAAAACAACATCACCTTTAAATCCACTAACTCGTGGATTTAAAAGTCCAGTGGCAGAAAACCCGCTCCATTTAGATCCCAGTGAGAATCCTCTGAACCGAGGAGCTGCTGCAGCATTCAGGCCGATCTGCACCTCACAGAGAAATCAACCAATACTCAATTAAATCAGTATTCACAGTGAGAGTCCACCCTGTGGAGTTTCTTCTTCTTCTTCTGTCTGGAGCTCTGAGTGTTTCTCCAGGACCAGAGGAATTTGTCCCAGTGGTTTTCTTGGCAGGTGGAGGAAGAACCCGCCCACTGGGCAACCAACAAAAAGCTCCGAGGACAAGCCCACATTAAAAAAACACATAAAACTGTGTAGTATTCAAGAGCGTGTGTGGGGGGGAATAATAGTACTACATCACGTGTATCCCTGGCAACGGTCCTTTAACATGAAACCCCACACTAATATTCCCACTAATGGAAAATACTAAGCAATAAACTTCTTATACAACCCCCCTCCTGGAAAAAAACCATGTCTGGGCATCTAAATACTATCATAAATAAATCCACATCTATATCTACGATGTATTCGTTATCTATAGTGTATAAGTAGCAGTTATAAACAATGTATGAATATCAAAGTATTAATCAGCACTGGGTGGAAGTAGGTGAAAAATGGTAAAAATAGTATTACAATTTAAAAAAAGAGATAAATCAAGAGTTCCTCATGAACATAAGGTGTATGATTAAAATAAACGAACAGTTATAATAAGTTCAAATGTGAATGTTTATTGAAATCATAATGAATCCAGTTATATTAAAGTCACTGGAAATACTCACCTTTCTTAACTGTACATATTATCAAGCTGTACATGTTTTCTATCTTTTATACTGCATGGGTAAGACTTTAATGTTTACATTTATTTACATTGAAGTAGTAATATCCACTCACACGCATGATATCTTTTATGACGGATGCTATAGAAATAAGAAAACCTTTAATGGACATAACTTTACACATTGATATCATCTTAACTATATAATTGATTTAATTAAAGATACTTCTCTTCACAGAATGACACTAATCACTCGGTTACTGCTCCTTCCGTACATGTTCTCTTTTGAGAACAAGGAGGGAGATCAAAGCTATTTGATGAAGATCAAACGCTGACCAGGATCCCACTCAGGAAGGAGGTTCGCCGACTTTCAGTGTGAATTAGCGAGACAGAACTTATCAAAGGGTCATTTCTGATAGATTACTCTTCAGAAATGAGTATGAAAGTACAGTCTTACCTTAGAGGAAGTACTGTCTGAGTATTAGTACGAAGAGCTATATCTTCTCTGTCGTGGTGCGGGCGACTCCACGTGTACAAAGAGTATTTGTTGACTTCTACTTCATCAGTACTCACAGACCGCGGATACAAGTGAGGATTCATGTTTATAATGCAGATTTATTAGAAATAAAAAGTTTGTAAAAACGGTGTAATTTTCCTTAAACGCTCCTCGATATGTATCAACACGTGAATTGCAGCGAATCCAAAACGCATCCTGCATGAAACAGCGACGTGTTTAATCCGTTTCCAATTTAAAGACGAGTTAAGAGTAAAACGATCTGGAATTGTGCTTAAATCGGTTTACCCACAATGCTGATCGGCGCCACAGCCCCGCCTACGTTGACTCTCATTGGCTGCTGTGAACCCAGGAGGCGGCGTGTTAGCTTCCTTTGCTAATATCAGTTGAGGGCTAATTCGTGTTTTTATAAATAAGACGTTACACAATCTTTACGATATGAGTACTCACATAAAGGATCTGACACAAGGTGTGAGATGAACTCTAACGGGTTTGATGTTACGGAAGAGAAATCGAGAGAATTAGAAGTTAACGTTAAGAAAAAGGCTAATATGTGACCGGCAGTGCGCCACTTTTTTAAACGGCCGAGTAGAAACAGCGTTTGGCGATAGTTCCAATTCAAACTAAATATTGCTACATGATATGAGATTTTTTTATGTTTTAGTTTTAATCAAAATTGTGAAAACTAAGAATATATTTAAAAAACGTATGAAGTACTTCAAATACTTCCTTACTCGTTTGAAGTTATCAAATAAAGCAACAGTTACTGAATTCCAGCATAATATATATATATTATATATATTATACCTACATACTACAACACTGCGGTTTATTCTATATTAATACATCAAATAAATAACAACAAATACTAAACACGTGATTTTTGTCTAATTAAAACTCACCTCCTTGTCCCCGCCCTCATCCGCTCTGTTTACCTTGACGTCACAAACGTGCGCCGCTCCCACGCGACCCCTTCCTCTCGCTCAGGTTTGTTTTTCTTCTTTTTCTGCCTTTATTCTGCTTCGGCTGGACTTCCGGCGCCTCATAGGAAGACACCACAGAAGAAGACGATGTGTTCTGTTGGATTTCCAGGTGACGTGTGGGACATGATCCGGAGCAGGACACACAAATGGCCGCTGTTCCCTCCGAAGTGTCTCACATGCAGCTGAACGGAGCCTCAGAGCTGATGGATCTGCTTCACATCGACGTGGAGGCCGATGTGACGGAGGACAGACCTGGGAGAGAAGATGCTCTGTGTTCAGTGAGCGGCACCAAATCACACACTCATAGACACAAGTCCCCCAAACACGTATTTAATCATCAAGATCCCTGAATTACTGTTTAAACATTCAGCTGTGAACCTCTCATCGATCTTCGTGTGATAAACAGAGGAATGTGTCGAGGAAGCAGAGAAACTGGGAGAGGCAGCTCGCAGCGAAGAAGAGCAGGAGGAAGGAGGAAAAGCAGAGGAAGAAGCTCAACCGTGAGCAGGAGTCAGGTAAAGAACCGGAGGAAAGGATCGAACAGTTTGTTTTTACTTTATTTCCCTTCTTCTACAATCAGAGCGTCTGTTGTCTGTGTTGTCTGTCGTGCAGGTGCCAGCGCCGACAGCCCTCAGTTCACCAAACGGGTCTTGAAGGCAATCACCAAAGAGCGTTTAGCTGAGGCTCAGTCCACCGGACTCAAAGTGTGTGTGGACCTGAGCATGACCGACTGCATGTCTGACAAGGTCGGTCGGAGGAGGAGGAGGAGGAGGCGTCGCTGATTCTCAAACATCCTGTTTTGGTTCACTCACCCTTTTCTTTGTGTGTGTCAGGAGATCAGCCGACTGGCCGGACAGTTGAGACGACTGTACGGCTCGAACAAGAAGGCAGCTCGACCGTTTCACGTGTTCCTGACAGAGCTCAGAGAGGACAGTCGTCTCTACAGAGAGTGCATACGAAAGAACGACGGCTTCCTCAACTACACGGTGGGTGTTGCAATTCACATCCGTCCATTCATCCATTATCGACACAGCTTATTCTTTGAGGCATGAATGGGGCAGGGGCCAGTGGAGAGGTGGGTTAGACCCTGGACAGGACACCGGCGTGCTGCAGGGTTTTCTTTATATATTCTTATCTTTTATCCCCAAACAGAAAACATTAAATGTACAAAGACTGTAACATCCAGATGAAACACTAAACAACATAAGAAGGCCGAAAAAACTTTTTTATGTTGTAGATTCATTATATTGTTAACAGGGTAAAGTTTTAAAATCTTCCAACAGCAACATCCATCAATTACATGATGCTCTGATGTTTATCGGAACTGTAACGATCAAGTTTCACTCACTTCCCTTTCACCTGGACCTGGAATAGATTTTATATTTAGCAACAGCCTCGACCTACTTTCTCTTTCTGTCTTCTTGTTTCAGATGGACATAACAGAGGAAAGCTGTCTGGACCTTTTTCCCACAGAAACTGTTGTGTACCTCTCTCCAGACGCTGAAGAAGGTTTGAAGGTTTCAAGTGGATTTTACTCAGTTTTTTTAGTTCAAAACTATTCAGCAAGGTGGGGGGGTGTAATGCATCTTTTGGCCAGCAGGGGGAGCCAATCGACTACTCTCATTTGTCCAAAGAGAAAACTATAATAAGAAGATAAAATTTACGTTTTTTAAAAAGGTCTTTGAAGATTCACGAGTCTCCCTCTGGTGTAAAGTATTAAACTCAGTCAAACAGTGGCTGTGAGAATAAAGACACATTACATTTTTTATGAGAAAACTACTACATTCATTTTAGCATCATCTTGTTTTTGTGTGTTTGTTTCACCAAGGCTTTTTTTAATCTTGTGTTATTTCAGTTTTGGAGACAGTTGATGCTGACAAGGTTTACGTGCTCGGTGGCCTTGTGGATGAAAGCATCCAGAAGGTATTATACACAAATATACAGTTTAACTGGAAAGCACATTGTTATTGATGACAGAATATCACTGCAGCTGGTTTAGATTATTGTGTTACAAAAGGTTGGTGTGCTAATGATTGTGTGGATTATTGTTTCTCTCACCTGCAGAAGTTGAGCTTCTGTCGGGCCCGAGACCTGAGCGTCTGCACGGCGAGGCTGCCGATCGACGAGCACATGGTGAAGAAAGACAACGCCAAGAATTTCCACTCAAAGATCCTGGCGGTGAATCAAGGTGAGCGACGGTCTCTGTGGGGTTTTATCTCTGTTACCTGAGCTAGATCCAGATCAAGGGGCACGTCCCTGAACTTAATTTCACTTCACTTTATTTAACGATGAGAGAATAATCCATTGATCTTGTTTAGGGGACTGATATTTAAGTTTGTATAATCTGGTGCAGATCTGTTGAATTTTACCGTGCTTTGCTGTTGGAGGTTTAGTTGTTGACCAAGTTTCTCTCCGTCCTCAGTGTTCGACATCTTGTTGACTTTCTGTGACACGGGCAGCTGGACGGAAGCGCTGCGGGCATGGTTCCCCCGGGGGAAGGGTTATGTCGTTGCACCAGATGACTCCTGACAGAAGAATCGACAATGATCTGTATTTAACCCATCTGTGTGAACACAGCACACACAGAACACAATCCACACAGTGACCACACGGAACAGTGGGAAGCACAGAACAGTGAAGAGGTGAACTGGCACCTCTCCAACTTCCGTCCATGCTGGACTTGAATGGGCCACCCTCCGGTTCCCAAGCCCACAGACACATTTTCTTAACACTGAAACCAAACAATACTTGACAAGCAGCGGGTGTATTCACTGGTTCCAACACTTCAGCTATTTTCTAGTTATTTTAAGTCCGTCATCTTTCTGCTGCTGAGCTACTGTTAGCATAGAAACCAGAGATGATCAAATCTACAGTCACTTGATTTAGTTTTTGATGTTTTTTCTGAGCTCAGCTTGATCTGTACTTCCTGTGGTTCTATGCACAAAAATATCTCTTAATCTGTGAATGTGATTGTGTTTTTTATACTTTAATATATACATCCTGTAAATTAAACAAATCAACAACCTAAGACTTTGACTCACAGACTTCGTTTAAAATTTAACCACGAGTTACTTTACAACATTTATCACCAGGTACTTTATAAAACAACTTCACATTCAAAGGCAGACGTGAGACTGAACACACGACGTGACTCACATTTTACTTTTTAAACATTTTATTTATAATTTTTAAATCAAAGGCAACTTGTTATTTAAAAAGTTTCAAAATTAGTTATACTCAGATGCTTTATCCACTCAAACATCACAGCTGGTTTCCTTCTTTCCATTTGAACGTAACGAAAGTTTATTTCTTGTGTCTTTAAATCCAGAATCAGTGTTATTTAGAAAATATGTATAAAAAGTAGAAATTCAATACAAATTCGACAACGGAAAAACACAAAGACTTAAAAACAAAAGACAAAGAGTAGACGTTATATACTGTGTTGTGTATTAATCTTTAAAGTAAAAAGAGCAGGGCTCATTGTTGCAGGAGGGAGGTAGAAAAAGAAGCAACATTTTAGTTTTTATGCTTGATTCTTGGCGAACGCTGCTCCCTGCTGATGCAGCTGTTTCTCAAGAACGTACTTGATCAGCTTCTTCACCCACGAGGACCGAGGGTTCAGACAGACCTTCTCGCCGCTCACCAGTCCAGCTCTGATCATTCATCAAAATGAAAGACGAGACATGTTTAACACAGACACCACAACACTGTAATCGATTTTATGTTGGTGTTTATTTTATTTGGGAAATTAGCAAAACATCTGATGATAAATGAATAAGTCAGGAAACTGAATTTTGTTTTCACACCATTATAAGCAATCAATTCATTCTATTCTGTTTCCACTCACATGACTTCGGTGTCTGGGCAGTGAGGTCCTTCAGGGAAGAGCTTGATGCTCCGCAGGTTGTCTGGAGGGATGATCCTCGACTCCACCTCCACGCAGCGACAGTGGGAGTTGTAGTCCCTGCTGAGGGGCGGCATCCCTGTCAACACACAATCAGACAGAAGACACTCTGTCAGTTCAAGCGTCTGTTTCTTTTTGTGAATGAAAATAAAGTTAAACTCCAGAAGATATCACATTGGAAGGTCGGAGTTTTCGGCCTCGTCATCACGATGTTGCACGGCTGCTAATTCAGGAATCCAACAATGACGAGGCCACTTTCATCTGTGTGATTTCACAACAGTCACAGTATTGTGACATCTTTATAATCGGTACTTCCACATTTTCTCCACTAACTCTCTTCCTATTCAAAACTAATCATTACAGTCATTACTGAATCAGGCTGAGAGACATGAATACACAATGAAACAATATATGGGCTCATATATGCACTGAAGAATAATTTGCAATAGTTCCTAATATGTCGTTAACAAACTCTTGTCTGTAATTGAGGCGTGATAGTTTATAATTTAACCATAAACTTTATGCACATCTTTCTGCATTGTTGATTCTGAAAACAAAACCTTTTATATCAGCAAACATAAATGCAGATCGGCCGACAGAAAACAAGAAACATTTTCCTGCTTGCCAAGCAGCGACTGCTTTCCATCCCTCCTGCTTTTTGTTTCACTAAAATATGGAAATCATGTTTAAAAAAACTTGCATAAGGGACATTATTGTCAGTAGCATTGCAAACCATAGATTTCAAATTAGTCTGCACCAAAAATCATGCAACAGTAATTTAATTTAGACTAAAATAAAAGAGGATATGATGGAACAGAAGCAAGTTTGAGTCTCTGCAAAGTGATTTTCATTTTGCAGGGAAATAAATAGAAATGATCGGGTACCAGAAATTTGGGAAAACACTTTAAAAACTTGCAATGCAAATCTGAAACAGTGAATTTTTGCTTTCAAATTCTCACTGTGCACTTTTCTCTAAAGTAACAAAAAAAAACAAACAATGGTAGATCACCTCTCCATCAACTTCACTCAGATTGTCAGAAACATGTGGTCGTGAGCTTCTTACCGTCACTGAGAGCGAACAGCGTCAGAGCCATGAACAGGATGCAGAACCTCATCTTCTTAAACCTGATGCTTTAGTCCTCAACTACAGACAAATGTTGTGCAGCTGTTGTGACCTCTCACACATCTGCACTGTGATATTTATACAGTCAGTGATCATGTGCTCCTTTGAGATTTTGAATGTTTTTTTTGTGTCTTTCTGTTTCGGTATGTTGTGTTCTCGTGTGCAGCAGAAGGTAGTCATGGGATGGTGAGTTCAGGGACCGACCACAGGCCACACTGAGGTTCACACACACACACAACAGTCAGCGGACACAGATATTAATCATAACAGAGGATCAGAGAGTTTCTGTCTGAACGTCTGACAGCTTCACTTCTGCAGAAGAAGTCATCACTGCATGCACCCCCCCATGTAAAAGAGGAAACTGATAAAATGATCATCAGACACAGTTTTGTAAACAAGTAGAGTTTCACCTGTGGCTACAGTGCAAACGATTCTGTGAGGTAGTGTTCATAGATTATCCCTGGGGCCTCATTCTGACCTTTTACATACAGTACAATACAGTTACTATGTTAAATACGTCACTATTGTTCCGTCACACAGGTTTCTTTATTTTCTGCTTTAATGGTCACTATTCATTTATTTATTGAGTTTTAGAGCAACAATCATTTCTGTAGCCTCAGCCCGGAATTCTCCACCCGGGGTTCATGACATCACTTCTGGGGGTTGACAGATGGTTGTGAGGAGAGAAGATGAATTGATTTCATATATTAAAAGCTTTGGTTTTGGTCTTTGAGCCGTCGGCTGCAACGTCTTGGTTCACTCTCACTGATCGACATGTGGCCGTTCAGCCAAAATGAATTCATTCAAACAGCAGACACTTAAGGTTAGAGAGCAGCTGGTGAAAACCTCCCAGGGGTTGAGACCAAAACAGAGCTTAAAGGTGACTTACTGTTCATTTACCAACATGATTACAGTTGAATGTGTAGTTTTTAGCAGACCGACTGTTGGCAGGTACAGGAGATGGTGGATTTAAAAGCAGGCTTACGGTTTAGTTGGCAGGAGGCAGGCAAACCAACGAGAAGATCCAAATTCAAATAACTCCAGAAAACAAAAGAAGCAACAGAGAGCAGAGCTGAAGCACAGAGAAACGCAACATGTGAACAATCTAACTGAGGAGAGGAGAGTGAGGAGACTTTACACAAACAGGAAGTAGAGATTATTCACTTCAGGTGTGACACATCAGAGCAGGTAATGAGACAAAGACAGGAAGTCAGGCAAGAGACAGACACTCAAGGAAAGGAGCTTCAAAATAAAACGGGAACTGACAGATTCTAAAGGCAAACAGATGTGACTCATCACAAATATAAATATACATTTAAAAATGAATGCAGCACAAAGTTTCACAGAAATAAACCAAAAGTCAAAACAAGATTAATCAAAAGTCCAAAATGCTTGAACTAACAAAAGACATAAACATCTTTCAGTTTGTAATGTGTGAAAATAATTTGCATCCATCAGGATTAAAACCAAAACACCGTTTATTTTCTCTTCATCTTCATCATTTTAATCTTGTATCAGTTTCCTAAGATTTACTTTATTTACTTGTATTAATGCACCGGGTGACATCATCTGACTTTTGAGACAAAAAGACAGACAACTGCATTTAGAAGCAGACAGAAAGAAACCACAGTCAAATTGTGGTGAAAACTCAATCACATATCTTGAGACACTCAGCTCCCCATGACTGAAAACATGTGTGTTCATCAGACGTTAGAGTCGTGAATGTGGGTCATCATGACTCCAAATAACTGTGAGAAGTGAAGTTATGTTTTACAGTATAAATCTGCAAAATCCTAATTCTTTCTGAAAAGATGACGGTACCTAAAACAAAATAAAATGAAAGTGTCTTTCTCTTTCTACAGTTAAATACAACATTTATTGCAGTTTTTTTTTACAATTTAGATGTAGGAGAGTCTGGTACACGTGCACATAAATTATTCTGCTCATGCGCAGACAAAGCAATGTAATATCGTAAAATATCAAAAGGTCTGTATTTGTTGATACCAGCATTTTGTTTGTCCACCTCAGAGATTCCAAATAAATGCTTTTATGTACATTTGTCTGTCCTCTGGGATTCTGTATTTATTTAAACATCAACACTCATGCTCATGATCAGGGACTTAAAGTTTTCATTTGAACCGGCAACGTTTCTAATCTTATCTTAAAACGTGACGCCACTCGTGACATTTTGTAGCGTAGTACTCTATATCACTTGTAAACACAGCTCGTACTTCCAGGCATGTGGCTCAGAATAAAAGGGAAATCACAGCATCGTCTCTGAGAACTTCTCTAACTGAGGCATCTCGTGATTGAGAAGTTTCCCAACTCCTCTTGTGCCCCTGTGGTCATCTGATGGGCACCTGTAGTCAGCATTAAGTGCCCCTGGCTTGCTCCCAACGGCCCCACTGTTTACTGCATGTTCCCTGTGGTCAACCCAAGTTCCCCTTTGCACGTCTCCCTCGAACAGAATGACCCCTTGGCCTGTTCAACCCTATAAGTGCTCTCTGTCCTGGTGAGTCCAAGTGACCCTTTGGACAGTTCAATGAATCAATATTTCTGTATAATTAAACTGTGACACTGAATCCAAATCCTGCACGGAACCTGAAAATAGTTAATGGTGGTGAAACACACAAATATCACCCCTCTCTGCTGCTCTGTGAAGCTTTGGACTCCTCTGGTTGTAGTTTTAAAGCCCATTAACAGTTTTATTCAGATGAGGTTGTATATCTTTTACATCGGCAATAGCACTAGTGTGACATCTAGTGGCCTGCTGTGGTACTGCTGCAGGACGTCAGGTTCACACCACAACTTCTCCCGTGTAGAAACAAAAATATATCTTTGTTTTTGATTTGTATTTATTCAATGGTGAAATCAAAACATAGGGAATTGATTGAATTTCCAATTCAACATCATCATCATCATCATCATCATCATCATCGTCGTCGTCGTCGTCGTCACTTGTGGAAAAAAAAATCATTACACCATAAATCAATGTCATAATCAATGCAATGATCACAATGACCTCATAGTATCTGCTCAACAGGACAAACGGGCAAGTTCCACACTGGGGTGTGTTCATAAGGTTCATATGCAAAAGGAAACATAAGTAAAAGTGAAAGTGAAAGCATTAAAGTTAGTATCCGTCAGTGCTGTGAGTTAAAGAGACGAGCGATAGCTACTCCGGTGTTTAAAGTTGTAGTTTAAAATGGATGAATATCAATATCCATTGTTCTTTGAAGCCAAAGAAGTGACGGACAGAGAGCTGAACAAAGTCAGGTGTTACTTTCAGAAAAGACGAGTTTCTGGGGGAGGTGACTGTGCAGCAATTCAAGCCGTCGGAGGGGGTGTCTACAAAATCTGCTTCAAGGATAAAGAAGGTGAGGAACCACTTTGTCTTAAAATGAACTATTTGTCGGACAAACTTTGCAGTTTAAAGGTTCAGTGTGTAGAATTCAGTGATATCGAGTGTTCAAGTAACATGTTGCAGCTGAACAGCCCTCACCTCACTATCCCCTTCCAAACATGAAAAATAAAATGTGGTTGTGTAACAGGGTTTATCTGGTGATATTCCTCTTGCTCTCTCTCTCTCTCTCTATATATATATATATATGTACCCCGGAGTGCCTCCACTGGGTGGCGCTGTAGTGATGGGGTGTGGTTTTTGTGTGAGAGAGACTTCCAGGTGTGAGGTGTGGTTCCAGTCAGGTAACGAGACTGGCTCTGAACACTGATAAGAAGAATAAAATTCCTCCGAACTGGGAACATGTTTCACTCATCATTTTAAAAAGAAATAAAACAACACACACATAACGCAAAGTAAACACTAGACCAGTTTATCCAGAGTGTCACCGATCATTGGTTACAGTAGCTTCAGTTTTCATAAAACTCAAAAGGTGTTTAGTTTGTCCAGGGCGGCCCCTGTAGAGATATAAAAATATAAAGTATTTAAATATAAATGGTCTTTTTTCTAGGGTAAAGAAAACTATAATTTGTATAATTTAGATGAAACGAACTAGTGAAAACATAATGAGGATTATTGTACATTAAATTTCTGCCAGTAGTTCCCTTTCACCTAAATCTTACACACTGGACCTTTAAGCTGAGACGCAGGTGTTTTGTTGTGATGTTGGACTTCACAGACCAGGAAAGAGTGTTGCAGAGGAAGTTTCATACTGTGTCTCTACCTTCTGGAGAACAACAACTGACCATGAGCCGAACCGATTCACCTCAGAACCCCGAACAGCCATCGACACGGGTGAGCTTAATATAACCCCTTTGAAACCTCATCTGCAGATGTCATGATCAGAGTAAACACTGCGTCATCTGAGCCATGTAATGTGGCCCAACCAGTTTGATGGGATTCCCCGAGCAGCGTAAACACCTTATAATCAATATTCACGCTTGTGCTGAGTGCTGTAAACAATTTTTCATATGATCTTTTATAAACTCATGGGTTTCTTTGGTGTTGCTTTCCTTCTTTAGACGTTTACAAAATCAAACACAAAAGGCCTCGAGAAGATTTTCAAGATAGATATTTACCTTCTTCAGTACCTGAGAGACAACCCCAAAGCATACAAAGTACTCCAGAAACAACTCTCGTCTATCAGCTGCACAGTGGATTTCAATTTCGATGAAGAGGAGGCAGTGGTCCGGGGGGATATTGAGAAGCGGCCAGGAGGAGCTTTTGAGGCTGCAGAGATGTGGGAGATACAAGTGGATCGGGTTTTTATCAGTCTCATTGAGACCTACCTCTGCTATCATGTGTTTGACCCAAAACAAGTCAAAATGCTACAGCAGGACGTCTGTTCTGTAACCGATGATATCAAAGTGTACAGAGAGATCGGTTATTCTGTGGTTGTGGGGGAAACTGAGGCTGTGAAGGAGATGATCGCAAACCTGGAGAAGAGCCTGCCTACCTGGAGGGAACTGCCAATTGTGGACAAGAAATTCAAACTGGTAGAGGCAGAGTTAGTTCGGGAAATGTCTACGCATTACCCAGAAGTTAAAATCCACAGACGTAGTAACATGCTCGTCATGGAGGGAGTTGACAAGGAGGTGCAGTCTGGGGCTACAAAACTTGATGAACTGATGAAGAAGGTGTTGGTAAAAAGAGTTTCTCTCCCTTTGGATTTGATAGCCTTCATAAAATCTAGCGGCGCAATCTCCAAGTACGAGACTCGCTTCCAGCAGAGCTTGAGAAATCCTGTTTCCCTGGAGGTGGAGTCGGATCTGGTTTTGTCCAGTTTGTCCTCTGAAGCCATGGACGAGGCTGAAGCAGCAGTGAAGAGAGACCTGACTGTGAAGACTGTGAAGCTGCAGGGCGCTGCAGCTGGAACCCCAGATCTGGGCCGAGTAAAGGAAATCCTCAGCGCATCCAAGAACGTAGCAAACTGTCGAGAATTCAGAGTGGATGTGAGCTTCATCCCAGGTGGAACCACAATGATGGAAGCTCGACTGGTGGGCTACAGTGAAAATGTGAACAGGCTGCAGGAGGTTCTTTGTGACTACCAGACGAACCAGGCCCACATACAACAAGATGTGAACCTACCATATCCTGAACTGGTTGACTGTTTGGATGAATTTTTTGTCCTGATTGGCTTGAAACAGACAAACGTGACGACAGAAACCTCAACTTCCCCACGTCCTCGTGTGCTTCTGTCCGGTCCCCGTTGTCACGTGGAGGAGGCGCAGCAGGCCCTAAACTCAGCTCTGTCCTGCCTGACATCAGACACACTAGTCCTAGACGGACCAGGGGCTCAGAAGTACTTTCAGGCAGAGGGAAAAATAAGCAAAGATTTCATACAGAGTTCCTGTCAGGTCCTTATCAGGGAACGTCGAGGTGTGAACTCCCCGGATGTACCAATTAACTCACTGAGCATCAGCAGCCCAGTCCCCAGCTTCACACCCAGGCCTTCCCTCACCAGACTGAGCAACAGCCCTGTCGAGAACATTGCAGCTAACAAAACAAACCTGAAGATAAAAATTGGCTCTTTGGAGGATCAACAGGTTTGACTATTTTATTCCATTCTACTTTACCTCAGCTAATAAAGCAGCAATGCAACACTACACAGTCACGATATGTCCCCTTTTTCCACAGGTGAACGTGTTGGTGGTTCCCATGCTCAAAAAACAGCTGACTTCAACTAAAATGGGCAGCGATCTGGTGACTAAAGCAGGGAACACAATGCAGCCGAAGTTTGACTCCGCTGCTGCAAATTGTATCGTCAACCCTGGAGATGTCCTGCAGGTCACCGGGCCTGCATCTCTTGGCTGCACCAAGCTCTTCTTCATTGAGTGTTTGCCCTGGGATGGGGTCAGAGGCCAGAGTGTGCAGGTAACAAGAAAAAACTTTATGGATGAGGGCTAAAGATTGGATTGAAATTCAACATTCCTGACTTACGTGCATTGAGGTGGATGCAACAGGGGAAAAGTTAAGAATGAAAATAGTTGACCAAAATCCAAAGATATTGACGATGACATTTGTAAACTTGCAGCCAGTGATTTAAACAAACTTGTTTCTACGAGGTGTTGTCTGTGCTCCTTATCCTGCTCTACAAAATCTAATCAACTCTTTCTGTCCCAGGCTCTGAAAAATGGGCTGAAGAGATGTTTGGACCTCTGTGTGCAGCAGGAATTGAGTTCAGTCGCGTTTCCTGTGATTGGACCTGGACTTGTGTTAAAATTCCCGCTCTCTGCCGCCATTGAAGCTCTAACTGACAGCATTTGCCATTTTGGATCATCGAGACTCAACGGTTCACTCTCCACCATCCATGTCGTCGTTAAACCTGGTTATCCAGACTCTGAGGAGGTGACGATTGACACTTTGACTATTTGTAAGACACATGCATGTTTTACTGCTGAGAAAGTGTTTTAATATCAAATATATATTTATTTACAGTGCTACCATGATGTCTACAGACACCTCAGCTTAAATGTGAACCAGGGAGGCCAAGGTAAACCTGACACCTAATACAGCAAGAAAACCATTTACTTAAATTAACTATTAGATAAAATCCCAAACAAATATGAATAATGTGGTTTTATTTCCTCTCAGTACACTTCGGACCCCTCATCAGTGACCTCGATGACATCACTGTGACGGTCGGAGCTGGGGTCAGACTACACGTGGTGTTCGGTGACATCACTAATGAGACTACAGATGCAATTGTGAACTCGACCGACTTCCAGAATTTTCCCGACGGTAGGTGAAAGCTGCTGATGCATATAGGAGTGACCAGGAACGTGCTGTTGTCGTAAAGTCATTTTTACGGGAGTGTCTTTTTGAAAGTCCACTGTCCACTGACAGAAATATTTGAGTGATTTATCAGATGGATTGTCCTGAAATAAGTTGCAGTTATTTGTGTCCTGAAAATTAATCTTACTTACTTTTATTAGAGTCACCCATAGGTCAAAGTTTTCATTTACAGCAAAACATTTAAACATTAATTACAATTTCACAAATCATGAATATTTTTTCTACAGTTGGTGTTTGCAAAGACATTCTAACTGTAGCTGGACCATTGGTGACGGCCAACGTCAAAGCAGGTGAATAAAGATCAGTTCATTTCCATGAAACATACATCTAACAGCCTCTAAGTCATTTTGTCTCTTTCTTTGTGTTATGTGCAGCGCAAGTGATGAGAGGAACATTTTTTCAGACTGAGCCTGGCTCATTCCCTTGCAAAGCCATTTTACATGTGAATGGGCAAAGAGACGCAGGCGTCATTGGGAGTCTGGTGTGCAACATGATCCTACATTGTGAGTCCTCTGGATACAAGTCCATAGCCATTCCTGCCATCTGTGCCGGTAAATATTGCTCCAGACAATGCAACAGTCTAATCGTCAGTTTAATTTAATTGTTTTTAATCTCTGTGTCGGTTAACGCACCTCTTTGTGCAGGACAAGGTAAGATGGATGCTGCTGTCGTAGCACAGGCCATTCTCCAAGGAGTCAAAACTGCTGCATCGCTCGCTCCCCTACGCTGCGTCACTGACATCCGCCTCATCCTGATTAAGATCAAAGTCTTCTTGCCTTTCAAAGAGGAGGCGACGCAGGTGTTTCCCACTGATGTGCTCAACAGAGGTGACAAGAACTTTCAGAAACAGCTATCATCTTTTCTTGGTGTTTAGAAATCTGACAGCTAGTGGCCCGAGGTATTATGCTGTCAGCTTGTCTGGATTCAAGGATGACAAAATTTGAATTTGGAGGCCAAAGTCTAATGGACAAGGTCACAGTGGCCTCACACAACATGTTTTTGGCCTGTTGAACATGAACAAATGACGAGTGATTCTAGTTTCCTATCGTTGTTTTGATATTTATTTTTGATTCCCGCAGTGACAGTGCCTCAACAAAACAATCCACAAAGCTCCGTGACCCCAAACCCAAGTATCCTCCGTACCAGCTTCAAGAATCAGCAGTCTGGCTTCCTGTTCCTGGGTCTTTCTAGTACGGACATCAGAAAGGCCATGACGGAGCTGAAGCAACTGTATCAGTCTCAGTGCTTCACACATACCTTCACGGCCGAGGAGGTGGGAAGCCTCTCGGCGAACAACATAATGTGTCTGGAGCAGCTGGTGGAGATGGAGGGTCTGCTCATTCAGTCTGACCAGGGCAGCATGACTGTGAGCGGGTTAAAAGATGGGGTGAACCATGTGATGCAGTTAATTAACCTGTCTCTGCACGACAACCTCAGGAGACAGGTAAGAGTAAAGGAGGAGGAGGATTTGCACACTCGTGTGGCCTGGTGCATCCTGGGAAGTAACGGCTACTGGGAGAGACTCCCCAAAACAGCCAATCACAATCTGGAACATAACAACATAGCAGGAGGCATAATGGATGCACAGAACAACCGGTGGACTGTGGATCTACAGAGGATGGAGGCCACAGGACCGCAGATAAGAAAATTAAAACGACTTGAGAACCTGCCGGGTGAGAGGAGGAAAATGAGTTTCAGCGAACCCTATTTCATGAAAGTGTTTTGATTGAAAATTAAATAAATAACATTTTAAATTTTCCAGACTTCACTCTCCCACTGAACTGGGACAGCATGGCTGCTGGGGAGGTCATGAAGGTGGTTACTCTGCTGACGTCCTCCGCAGAGTACAGATCAGTGAAGGAGGCTTTCACACGAACTGCCCCCAAAACCATAATGAAGGTAGCTTTCACTACTTTTTTATCTTTTCATCATGTACATTTATATGTAGGTAACTTAACCTTTACTTCACGTTATTGGAAGCTCGTTATTTTCACAATATTGGTATTTTTCTGTTTATTTTATTAAGATCGAGCGTTTGCAGAATGTCCACCTGCGTCGGGCCTATGAGGCACAGAAGAAACGCATTTCTGATAAGAATGCAGACGTGGGCGGTGCATGTGAAAAGCTTCTGTACCACGGGACGACCCAGGACAACTGTGACGCCATCATGAAAACAGGGTTCAACCGAAGATTTGCTGGACAAAACGGTGATGATGTTTTCAGACCCATTGCTTTAGCAGCGTAAACAATGTCACCGGCAGTGAAACATATCTGCTTACTGTCATTTATTCCGTTTTTGACAACATTTGTGACCAGCCACTAGGGGGAAATCCTCCTTCACTTTTAGGAGGCTGTCATTTCATCCATTGTGTCCGTGCTATTCTTCAGCTATGAGGTATTTGTTGTTAAGTCCATGCTCTCTCTTACCCTCAGCAACTGCGTATGGTCATGGGACCTACTTTGCAGTAAACGCCATCTACTCAGCCAACCCCACCTACGCCAAGCCAAACGCCGTGGGCTCACAACTAATTTTCGTGGCTCGAGTCCTGACGGGCATCTACACTGAGGGCAAAAGTGAAATGAAGGTGCCTCCTCCACGCGACAGCCAGCAGCCACATGACCGCTACGACAGCGTGGTGGATAGAATGAACAACCCCAGCATGTACGTTGTGTTCCATGACAACCAAGCGTACCCGGACTACCTCATCACCTTCAAATGACTGCGAGGGAAAGTTTTTGCATTTTGCATTTTTCAACTGTAGAATAATGAGCAAGTTCAGAATAAAGTAAAATAGTTTGCAAGTAAATTTAGATCAGATTTAAAGGTCCAGTAGGTGAAAGGAATCTATTGGCAGAAATCGAATGCAGAATAATTCTCATGATGTTTTCACTTGTTCATTTCATCTAAATTACTATGTTTAGAAGGAAAGGGTGAGGTGAGGGCTGTTCAGCTGCAACACGCAACTTGATATCATTAAATTCTATGCACTTTATCTTTAAGCTGCTTCTTGGACATTTTCCTGAAATTCTCTGCAGAACACAAATGTTCGACATGTCTGTTTCTCTGGACATTTTACGGAACATTTCCTGCCATTCCCAGGTAAAAGCTCTGAGTGAACCAAGAGTTCTTCAGCTGCTACAATACACTGTGCCTTGTTTTTTGAGATGAGTGATGAATTATGATGAATGATTTTGATTTTTAAAGCTATAGTTTATGTACGAATCTAATTTTTAAAACGTGTCAAACCACTGTGAGGTTTCATATGTCGCTTCTTATGAAGTAAAAAAGGCAACACGACAACTTGCACATATGCACAGTCATTGGGAACATGTCACAACACCATGCAGTTGTTGATGTTTAATTTTATTTTGATGGTTGCATTTGTTCTTGTACACGTTCATATAAAGACTTGTCAGAACAGTTATTGAAATAAAACAGTTTAAATCGAAGTGTTGTCGCATCGCGGGGCTGCATTTTCAAGTGGAAAAGTTCAAGCTGCATTAATTAGTATTCTGTAAATGAAATTTGAACATAGCATCGCGATTTAGTTGCCAATATTCACAGACAAATATCACCCAACTGAGTTTTTGAGATTTTTTAGCTCATCATTTTTAATGGAACATTTAATATTTAGCTCAGTATTGTCTCAAGTCACCAATGTTTCTATGAGCAGCAGGAAGAGTTGGTGGAGACTCTTTTAAACAAGTTAAAAACCATAAAACAGCTGCAGTGGAGTTGTTCTTTTACTGCTGGACTTTGAGGTGGGCATTGTTTGCTAACGCTTTATCGAATTATAAAGAGCATAACATATCTCTGTTTGGATGTTTTTGGAGCATTTCCACTCCCCAGAAGAAAAAAAACCTGATTACTGCAGCTTTACATTAGAAACATTCCTCATTTGAAAACATTTGAGCTATCATGTGGTCAAAAAGACTAAATTCAAAATGAGATCACACTTTTTGTGGATCTTTGTATCATATAAAAAAAATTGCATCACTGTCTTGTTCCTATTTGAATTACCCCATTGTGTTATAAATGCTACCTGTTGTAGACCTACAGTCTATATTATATGTGTATATTCTGGCTAAAGCGCAGGCGAGTTAAATGATGTGGGACATTGGAGATTCTGTAGCGTCCCTCAGGGCTTGATAGTGACGGACGCCTTGCCGAAGACCTGCCTGAGAGCGGGACAGTCCAGGGTGACGATCACTCTGGTGGAGCCGCTTCTCTGCGGGGTGAAATACTCGGTCCAGGTCAGAGAGGAGCCTGCTGGGATCAGACTAAAAACCAGGGAACGTCAGTGTGTGTCATTATTACCGTAAATCAAAACAAGGAACAGAGATGTAAAACAATGTTTTATAACAGCAGACTCATCACTTTACTACATTTATGTGTCTGCAAAGAAAAGGACATTTTAATAATGAAATTCACACTGCTGTCTTAGCATTTCACGTTTTTATTCTTTGGGGTTTTTCCCAGGAAATTAAATTGTGAATGAAATGCATCTGTTCCATAACTCACATTGAAAAGATTTTTAACACTCAGCTAGCCCCTGCTTAGATTTGTTCTGCTTTCGCTCAAAGTTTACACTTGCACTCAGATATGTTGTGGCTTGGCCCTGAGAGCTCACCTGTAATATTTGGACTTGAGCGCCATGATCCCGGGTCCTTCCATGCGAATGTAGACTCTCTCCAGGCTGAAGGTGAAGGGGTTTGTAAACTGGACGGTCGCCATCATCTCTTCATGGACTCTGCCTCCGCCAGTTACCTGAAGAACACACAGGAACAAATAACAAACCTAAACAATTCAACAAATTCAACCTTCAAGAAAAAAAAATAATTGGATTGTTGGCTCAGAAAGTAAAATAAAATGGACCACCACATTGATTTGTGTGAAAACGCATTATTTCAGACCTCAACGACGAGTTTGGGGTTGTGCAGGGTGACCACTTTCATGGCGGTGATGATCTGGCCGGTCTCCTGAACCTTCCCAGTAACGATGAAGTGAAGGTTGGCCTGTTCAACCAGATGCTTCATGTACTTCTTTGACTGGACGTCCACCAACTCCTTCACAGCTGCAGAAGAAAAAAACACAATGCTGCTCTCTCTGCATCGATTTTTCAATGATTTATTTCTTATTAAGTGCATGGACCTTTTTATTATATCCACACTGTATATGACCCAAAGCATGTGCAAAACATTTCCAAGATTCCCAGATTTCTGAGGTAGAGGACTCACTCTGGTTGGGTTCAATCTCCACTGTGGGAGTCCTGAGCATGAACTCAGTGCTGGTGACTCCGGTGTAATACACCACGTTGCCGCTGATGTAGGCGTCCACGGTTCGCTGCTGGTCACTGCGGTTGATAAACTCCAGGCTCAGGTCGAAGCTGTCGCCCACGCTGATCTCCATGGTGGGCAGGACCAGGTCCACGTCGGCCACGGGAAGCTCGGACTTGTCTCGTTTGCAGCCGTACTCCTCTGCTTTCTCCAGGACGGTCCGCTCCTCTGCACTGCCTATATTGGATGATTAAAATAAATGTAGAGGGAAAGGAAAATATCAAAGTCTGTCCAAAAGGATTACTTCCCTCATCATCATCATCTGGAAGTATCAGTACTTTTTTACTTGAGAAGAAACTATTCGTCATTCTCCCAGTAACAAACCAGGATTTGGGCTTTAAGCAGTTTAAAAAACTTGTGTCCATATTTGACTTGAAATGAAGCACCAGCTCCAGGTAAAATCAAAGGGACGGTGTCACCGACCTTCAGGGAACTTGTACTGATCGGTGATATCGCGACGGGTCATGTCTCCAAGAGCTTTGGTCAACACCATGCGGCCGACGTGAGTGCGGTTCACTTTGACTATATCCATGGTCCCGTCTTTCCTCCTGCTGTAAAACACCACGTCGCTGTTGACCTGTAGGGAGAAGAACAGCGAGACACCACAGAACCTCAGGTTCACCCGGCAAAGAGAACTGCGGATTCAGCGTGAATTTACAGCAGACTCACCTCAGCAAAGACAAAGGCAGCATCGAACGGGAAGCAAATCTGCCCATGTTTGATGGCCTGGACTGAGGCAGGACCACACCTGTACATGCCTGAATGAATCATGGAAGAGTTTAAAAACTGATCATCAGTGCACTGTATTTACAGCCAGCAGATATTTCATCCTCATGTACCATCACTGGTCTCCTGTGGTGTCGAATCCACAACTTGCCAACCTCCAAAGCCAAGAGGGAGATCCGGCCTGGACATGTAGCACTCATTCCAGCAGTGGTAGTTCCTGACAACCACAAACATTTGTTTACATATTACCAGGAAGTTATGAGGAATGATATGAATCATTATCTAAACTTGTCATCCTCATAGTTTTACAAGTTCTTTCTAAATTAGGTCATTAAAATCAAGCCTGAAGGTGTCAAACAAATCTGATTAGTTATGAAATATCTTGAGGTTTTGGTTTTTGGAAGTTTTCAATATGGAGGTTCATCCTCTGAGAAGCATGAATGTGCCTAATTAATGTCATTGCCAAATGAAAAGGTCAGGGAGTCACCACAAATCATTCAGAATCATCCTCTGGGGACAAGGAATGTTCAGGTTTCATTCAAATCTAATTTTTAAGATGCCTTAACACAGACCAGAGCGTAAGTGAAGTGGGGATTTGGTGCTTAAATGGTGAAGGCCACCAAAAGAATAAAAGTGTTACGCAGATAATTGTAAGATAATTGACAACAATAGCCTCACCATCACCAGGATGTCAAAAATGTCTTAAAAAGTTCATATGTCAAGGACGACGTGGTACCAGATAGAGTCCCTGGTGCGGTTGCGGTCAATCCTGCCGTTCTCATCCAGGATGATGTCAGTCGTCAGGTTTCCGTCGTTGTCGTGGGCGGAGTAGAAGTTTGTGACGACACGGGATGGGATGCCCAGACAGCGCAGGACTGAGACAGAAAGCAAAAACAGAACTCATGAAGTGGTTGATAATTGATTACATTGCTTGGTGTAAGTTTGGTCTGAACAGCGTAACTCCTCTTGATTAATTAATTAAGACGTCTTTGTCTTTAACTCGGAGGAAGTGGAAAATGTAAAATAGCTGTTCCGGATCTCACAGGTGTTGAAGACGGCTGCGTAGACCCAGCACTGAGCGTAGCACACGGGCATCTTGCTGCTGGCGTAGCTGAGCAGGATGTCTGTGCTGCCGGTCCAGGAGGTGGGCGCCACGCCGTAGGTGTAGTCACCGCTCCAGTTCCCCACCAACACGCCATCGTCATCACGAGAGTTCAGCTGAGAACGACCAATGACAAGTCTTCAACAGATGTTAGATACAAATCTAATAAATTACAACACAGTGGAATGAAGTTATTACAAGTTTCTGCAATTTGGCTTTAAGTTTTTTTCCTTTTGACTGAATTATTAAGTCATAAATATGAACTGATTCTTAAATCATCAAACATCCCTTTATTTATAGGTTTATATGTTGATATAAAATTGTATAGAACAGCATCACTATCATGAGTAAGTGGAACTAGACCCGACAGAATGAATCAACAGAGGACGATGTTGCTCAGTAAAAGTTTTAAAGAAGTTCCATGAATATTTTCTTACCATAGCAGAGGCCTTTCTGGTCACCTTGATGGGGTCTCCCCTGTTGGTGATGGGCATCTCAGACCTGTCCATGATGTACAGGCAGGCATCCAGGACTCCGAAGTTAAACTAAAGGGAAACATTTGAAAATTTAGTTGGTAAAAAAGTCTTGAGATTCGTCGATCACTTTGTCTCCTACCTGTCCATAGTTCCAGTCTCTCTCCGAGATGTCGTCGTAGGCGCCGTGGTAGATGATCCCCATCTCGGTCATCACACACTCCTCCCTCTCTCGCTCATCGTCCAGAAACACAGCGTCATCTGAAGACGACAGGTCAGGAGCATGTTTGTGAACTTAAAGGTGAGATGAAAGAAAAGAGAAACTGTTGATGATGTGAGGCCTGAGCCGACCTGCCACCCAGGGATTGAAGAGGATGTAGAGGTCTCGGCTGTCCTCCCGTATCGTTCTGCGGATGCCGAAGGGTGTCGCCACGGCGACGTACATGTGGTACTTCCCCACAATGGAGTTGGCCGTAGGAGTGATGCCCATGGTGATCGTATCGCCTGAATTGTCTGTGATGCGGCCTTTCCAGGAGCTCTGACGATCCTTCGTGGGGAAGACGGGGATGTAGGTGCCCTTGCTGTACTGAGGGCTGGAGCCTGAAAATACAAAACAATATGTTTTAAGTACATAACAAATGCTGCACAAAAAATATAAAAAACTTTCTTGAGATTAAAATTAAAATGAATGAGCTCTTAAGAAATAACTTGATTGAATGATTTTGTTAAAATTTGTAAGCATTAAGAACAATTGCAATTCATTCCACTATTTACAGTCCACTGGCCTCACCGATGACAAACTCCACAGCGAACTTGTCCTTGGTAGCGTCGTAGGGACGGTTGAAGGTGACCTTGACCTGGAACTCTTGTCCCCGGCGGACGATGAGCTTGTCGGAGTTGTAATACATGGTGTGGTGTTGTATTTTGTTGCTCTCGTCTGGCCCCCTCATCATGTCCACGTTTACGATGTCGAGAAACTCTGAAGACCCAGAGACGAGGAGAGAGGATGTTTCAAACCATTTTCAAGACTCATTTTTATCTTTTTTTTATCGACTTCATGTATTAAAACTTTGTTTAAAAAGGTTATGTCTATGCGGCTCTATGCTACAGATATATGATAGAGGCCAAAACACACCTCTGAGTATCTCTCTATCAATATTAATCATTTAAGTTAATAAATATGTACTTTGGTGGAAAAAAGTAAGTTCCGGAAAACTGGAAACGTGTTAACTAAGAGGAAATCCCATCAGTTATTCATTAGTTTTTTTCTGTCAATTACATTTTTTTCTATAATTAAATTTTGCACATGTGCTATGGACATTGCATAATAATACATTCCTGTAACATCTGGTTATCTCCCTGCTGCTCTTCTAAAATAAAACAGGCGCCAGCGTAGCGACAAGCTGCAGGAAGTGAGCGCAATTTATCCTTCTGGCCGTCATTCACGTGTCAGTCATGTGCAAAAGTTCCAGAAAACTGTGTCACTGCCGGGAGACGGACTTTATCTCCTCCAGCCAAGACGTTTTTAAAACTTTCTTATGTAAGAAATTGCATGAATCAATCCATTAACACATGATCTTTTTTTCTGAGGGTAAATATACTACAAACAAAAATGCTGTAAGATGTATAAGTTCTGCCCCCTCACCAGTCAGAGGTGGGAGTCCTCTCGGGGTTCCGAAGAACTCAAACTCGGGGATGTCTGTTGAGTCAGAGTTGGCGCTGGCGACGGGAACTGTGGTGCGGCCACGGCTCGTCACCTTGGGAGGGGGTCCGGAGGGTGGGGGGGGTGCATCGGACGGAGTCGCAGTGGCACCTTGATCAGACATGGTGGCTTCCGGGCAGATGATCCCTCTCAGGACTGGAAGAGGAGAAAGGAAAACATTTTCCTTGTTGTTTCTCACTTGTATTTGTTATATAGAAAAACTTATATATATTTTGTGAAGTCAAACACAACCCTTTGCCTTTGTCATGTCTGAAATATACTTGTGCAATAGTTTGCGTCTTTGTATTTCTGTGTGCAGTTTTTCAAAGAACTCCGTTCATTCTCCATTTGTTTCTTGAGGAGCTGTTTTCGTGCTCATCTGCTTCACATCTGTGGAACAAGTGGAAACGTGTGTGTGTGTGTGTGTGTGTGTGTGACTGAGTCCTCATCACTCGTATTAATGACAGAAAGGGATTTAAAATGGAAGAGCCATTAAAGTAAAGCAAATAAAAATATTACAAAATATAATTTCCCATATGCTTTGAGAAGTACAAAGAGCAGGTTCAGAGACGTTTATGTCACATGTGTGTTTGTGGGTGGGGCTGCACATGAGTTTTACAGTCTTGACTTTTATGTGATTATTTATTTGTGGTGTTTCATTGCTACCTTTATTTAACTTCTGCTACCTGTTGGGTTTTACATTCAACTAAGTACAAGTTTGAGCTGAACAATAATAAGGTGAAAATGTCACAAACTGTTTTTTTTAACAGTGTAGCATTGAGCCTGTTGTCCTGAATACACCGTACACTGCTTTGCTTTTTTTATTTACCCAACGTTACTTTAGAAACCTTTGCATTTAAATAAACTAACAAACGTTCTATGGTTCACAAAGTGCTGTCCTCTGTCTGTTGGTCTGTCGCTGTGCTGACCTGCAGAGAAAACACACGTCATCACATCTCTGCTGGTGTTGAAGGTGAAAACAGAGAGTTCGCTGTGTTAAATGACTCATGCAGCCAAACGTCAGCCCAAACTTCTCTCCTCGTCCAGCACACGCCCACATTATGCAACACGCCAACATGTCCGCCCCTCGGGCAGGTGTTTATTGCACCTTATGAAAACAGATGTTTGTGTGTTTCTGGTTAAATCAGTCTGACCACATACTTACATAATCATTACAGCAGGAACTTCTGACGGCCTGTTTCAGACGGACCCCGTGTGGGCTGAAGAGGGTTGGTGTAATTATAGCTCAGTGAGTCACAGTGAGAACACTGAGGGTCTTTGTTTGTGTTGATCTGATCACACCCAGAACTCTGACTCTCACAGTTTGTTTTGTTACCACAGAGGCCATGCTGTTGTTATTCCGTCATGTTTATTGTTCTCACCTTTATAGACTCTGTTGACGACTTTGGTTTAGCATGAATATAAATAAATCGTTATTTTTCCGCTTGCGCAACTCCCACTGGAACTCTGCTATTTGCACCTCCCACACTATTGTGTTGGATTAACATGGCTATAACTAATTGTTATTTTTATTCTCTGCTAATCTATTCTACTCAACACCCTCAAATATGAAGGGGATATTTTCAAACTTCTTGTTTGAACCAACGATCCAAAATCCATATATACTCAGTTTGCTATAAAACGGGCAAAGTTGAAAAAAGGACGTTGAAATTGTTGCTTTTAAATTTTTATCTGTAACCGTTTCGGCTTAAAATTTTGCAACTACTGGTACTTTTTGTAAGAAGTAAAAATATTATACACAAAAGAGCATTTAATATTCTACAGTGTGGATTATTATTACTGATTAATTAGCAGCATTTTCATGTTGTGAACCCCGAGTTAACTTGTACCTGAGAAGCACACGAGTACAAAGTTTCCACGGAGATTTAGAAAAGTATAATTATCTGTTCAGGTAACATAAAATAGAAATACTTAAGTACAAGTACAGCAAAATAAAGTACTCTTGTACTTGTACTGTCAGACACATATGACATATATGCACACACGTGTTTTCTAACACGACTCTGGCAAATGCTGACACAGAAGGAACAGGTTTATGATCAGAACGGAGACTTTCAGTGCAGTAAAACAAATAGATACACATAGAATCTACTTTTTACAGATAAGAAAACTTCATCGATGCAGCATCTGCGGACAAATAGACCGAGACCCAACATGTCTTTCATAAAAAGATTATGAGTTTGTACATTTGTAAATATACAAATAATAAACCCTACACTGTTACTTTAAACTCTCCTGACTCGCTCCTTATGATCACTGGGTTATTAGTTTGAGTAGAATGATGAAAATATGAAACAGCAATAACCACATTTTAGATGAAAGGAAAAGTTTTGTTAGAGTTACTTTGAATCTGTTTGTTTCAAACGTTGCACAAGAGCTGCAAAACATTTTAAATGACTCTCAAGATGCATCAGCTAATTAACTTTCATCATCACATCTGGAAGATATAAAGAAAATCAAGTTACTGAGCTGCTGAGGAATTCTGCTGCAATAAAAACTGATGCATCAAAGCAGAAGTTTGACTTACGTAAGAAATGTTTGCGTCTGTTTCAACGCAGCGTTGGACGCGTCTCAGAGGAAGCTGGAGAGAGAAGCTGCTGGTTGGAGTCAGTCTGCTGCTGCTTCTCCGTCCGGGAGTCCTCTGCTTCTGCTTATATACCCTGCAGGGGCAAGTGTGTGTGTGTGGGTGTGTGTGTGTGTGTGTGTGTGGGTGGGTGGGTGGGTGGGTGGGTGGTTTGTGTGGGTGTGTGTGTGTGTTTAAGACCTCTGCAGGGAAATAGTGTTGTCGTGGTCAGTCCAACTTGGGAGCAGGATGTGGAATCTACCATCTCTGCACAAACCACAGCTGGATGAAGCTCGGACATAAAGTCATGTACCACAGCTGTCACATGACACACACACACACACACACACACACACACACACACACACACACACACAATGGCTGCTTTCAACTTGTGAAATATCGATTTTTCCAACTTTTTTTTGTTTTCTGTTCACAACCACTGGATGAATTACAAATAAAGTTCTCCGATGTTCTCAGGTTCTCCTCGGGATGAATGTGCGAGTACATCCTGGTTAACCATGTGTTGTTAACCGAGTCTATCACAGGGTCAAACAACCACGTTTACACCCACAGGCAACTTACAAACGAGAACAGCACCAGGGGCGTTGCTATAGGGCGGCAAAGCAATTGCCAAGTTGAGAGCCCCCCCCCCCCAATCAATCAATCACTCCGATTGATGGAAGTATTTAACCTAACATGCTTGTCTGTGGACTGTGGGAGGAAGCTCGGAGAAAACAGACACATGTTCGAATCTGGAACCATCTTGTTGTGAGACATCAGCGCAAACCACTGCAGCACCGTGCCGCTCCCGGTTCATGCTAAACTTAGATGGTGACCATGGTCACCATCATAACTGCCAAACATCAGGATGTTGAAATGAACTTTTGTGTAATGTGCTCATTTAGTTTTGCTGATTCTTCATATTTCTCCTGCACCCGAATCTGCAGCTGCATTGTTTGTTGACAGCCGGCGCTCTGACTGATTCTATTTCTTGATGTTTGTGCAGCGATTCTTCGGTTCTGCTCATTTTAGTGTTTTAATTCCGTCTCTTTGGTCACAGGTGTGTTGGGCGTCCACTCACCTCTGATGGTGATGTGGTTTGTCGTGACTCGTGTGGTTTATCAGTTATGTGTCAGTGATGGTTGGTGTTATCGTCAGGACACTCCCATGTCCGGCTCCAGTCAGCGAAGCACTGTTTGTCCTCTGTGTTTATTTATGGTTTTTGGTCTAATTTTAAATAAAAGCCAATTAGTATCAAAGAGAAAATATGTTACAAGTATAAAATATAAATATTAGTATAACTAAAACACAGAGAGGGACAACACAAAAACAAACTAATACAGAGAAAGATCATGGTTTAAGTTAAGATAAGTTAATCCATCTTTTACTTTGACTGTTAGTTGTACTTTCACTTCTGGCACTGACTCCCCTGTACTTTCTCTCATAGTACTACTAAAACCACTTTCTACAGTCACTCTAGCTTGTACACCTTTTTTCCATATTGGCACCGACACTGTGTTGAAGCAAATTAAAGAGCAACCACAGCGTGCGAAAGATTTCCTTGTTACTCATTTCAATTTCATGCCACCAAGATTTTCCAAACATAAAGTTTTATTCCCCTTTAAAGGCAAAGAGAATGTGCACTGCGATAAATCATTTTTTAAATAAACTTAATTGAATGTAACTGATATGTGGAAACAAGTTGAAAATACCCACACGCTGCTCCTCATGTGTGCATTTCCCCTTTCCACAAATACAAGCACTTATTGTCCTGATTGACCAGCAAATGTAAATGTCTATGTTGAATGAAATATATAGATTGAGAGCAGTTTTTACTCATGATGTGGTGTCGTTCAGCTGTCACACAGCCTCGTGTTTGGAGGTGAGTGCTGCTGCCACTGCTGCTGCAGGGAGTCCAAAGTAAAAAGTCACTCTGACATTTACAAAAGGCAGCACATATGTGAAAAGGCATCCATCATGGTCAAATTGGCCAAACACTTAACAGACCTCAATAACGGCACCAAATCAATACGGCTGATTCACTCCTTTCCATGAAGGGGGTTTGTTTTTATCAACCCTGAAGGAAAGGGTGAATCATGAAGGATGTGATCTAATGTGTGTGTATGTGTGTGTGTTCATGTTACTGGGCTGGACATGAGAACGTGTTGTGCCATGTTACGCAGCCAGGGACACCACTCGGCCAAGGTGCGGTGACAGCAGGCAGCTCCGACCACATGCTGAAAGGATACTGGCTCCTCACACAATGCAACGACTGTTAAAGCCGAAAAAGCTCATCAATCACCAGCTGCTCCGTTTTGCTGTCAATTTAGTATTTACTGATTTATACATACAGGAAAAAAATACCACAAAACCAAAACTAAACAAACAACAGTTACAGACGTCAACCTTTCACAGAAATAAAGTAAAATCAATACAAAATAAATGAGCAAAATATTGGCCTGTCAAGGTGACTGATATTTATGAGTTGGCTGAGGTTTTGGTTAGTTTAAGTTTAAAGGCGAAACACAATAAGTTAAGGAACAGTTTGCCTTCATATAAACTTATTGGACCTCATTTGACTTGTTTCAGTTTGTATAAATGAAGACTTGGTGAGGAGCTGTATCTTAAATTCACACTTTGCACGAAATGGACCTCTGTCTGCCGCTTCCTGACATTGTGCTTCAAACCACAACTTAGCTTGCATCACTTGGCCTGTGGGCGAAGGAAACAGAAGTGCCACACCACAGAGAAGTGAGCTCTGCAGCGCTCATCGTGAAACCTGCACGTGTGTTCCAGAATGCAAACACTAGTTCTTTATGTAAAACACGTGCATGAATGAATGAATACCTGCAGCCCTGTGCAGCATGCAAGCGTGCATGTTGGCACCAGTGTGTGTTCATAATGTTCCAACTGTGCCATCTCTCCACTTCCTGTCATCTCACACATGTAAGGAAACCACAGGTGAGTAAAATGATGCGCCGAGTTTTCTACTTTCTGGTTTCCGGTTTGCACAGCACGAATCTTCGCTTTGGATAAAAGCAGCATGAGGGTGTTCCTCTTCTCTGTTGCAATGACGCCGAAGAAGTTCTTTCTGTGAAAATACGCACAGGAACCAAAAAGAGGAAGAGGAAGAGAGGGGACGGCGAGGTGATGGACACCACAGATGAGAAGTGCAGTCTGATCGCAGTGCCGAATGGTGGTGAGTGTATTGTTGAGCTCTTCTTTATGTATTTAGTTCTGACATAAACTTGTTACGAAAGCTAAATCAAAATGGATAAAACAAGGATGTGATCGTTTGTTGAGGTATCAGAACGTAAAGAGAAATTTACAAGACGAGGATGTGCTTCGTGAGGTAAAACAAACAAGTATAAATTCAGGTTCTATGTCTTTTGTGTCATTCAGCTTATCTGGTGCGGCGCACTGAGGAAGTCCTTCTCCCCGTCTTCTCAGATGAGAGTCTGCAGGCTGCCATGGCCTCACACCTCCCTCCTGCTCTACCAGAACTTAGACTGGTCCTCCTGGGCAGGAAAGGAGCCGGGAAGAGTGCAGCGGGCAACACCATCCTAGGTGGAGCGGGAGCCTTTGAGAGCGGGAGGCCCACCGAGGAGTGTGTGAAAAAACAAGCAGATGTGGCGGGGACGAGGGTCACGGTGGTGGACACCCCTGGGTGGGAGTGGTACTACCCTCTCAACAGTACCCCCAACTGGGTGAGGAGGGAAACCCTGCGGAGTGTGTCGCTGTGTCCTCCTGGACCCCACGCTGTGCTCCTGGTGGTTCGGGCCTGCTCCTCAGTGAATGATGACTATATCAGGGAGATCGAGGAGCACCTGGAGCCTCTGGGAGGTGGAGTTTGGGAGCACACCGTCCTGCTGTTCACCAGGGGAGACGAACTGGGCCTGACCACGATGGAGCAACGGATTGTGACGAGCGGCCCGGCGCTTCAGAGGCTCCTCCAGAAGTGTGGGAACAGATATCATGTCGTGAACAATCTGAGGAAAGTTGATGGGACGCAGCAGGTTCGAGAGCTGATAAGGAAGCTGGAGCAGATGGTGGAGGAGAGGAAAGAAGGAAACAGTCCCCTGGAGATGGATAGTTCGGTTCTGTTGGGTTTGGTCGCGGACAAGAAGAGGAGAGCCAGAGAGAGGAGGAAGAAGCAGAGGCAGATGGAGGCACAGATGCAGAGAGGAACCATCAAAGCTGCTCTGATGAGTGAGTTCTTCAGTCTGATTCACTTATAAAACATTTTATAATCAAGCTCAGAAAGTATTCGGCTTGTTTGGCCTCATAACTTTACATTTCCTAGGGTTGGATTTAATTTATTTCATCAAACATGTGCAACCATTTTAAAAAGGCCAGCTAGATATTTTTATCAGGAGGTGGAGGAGACAAAAATGGTGATCAACTATTGAAATAAAGTATTGTTTCACTATCACTTTTTTTTTAGGTGACGAACCTCAGGGTTCCGAGCTTGATGCTCATCAATCTTTCTCCAAAGCTCCCAGACGTTTACCCGAGGTCAGGCTGGTTCTCCTGGGTGAGCGTGAAACCGGAAAGAGTTCCGCTGGGAATACTATCCTGGGCAAAACAGGCTTCTTCCAAGCGGGGGCGGTAACAGAGGAGTGCATCCGTCGACAAGCAGAGGTGGCCAAGTGGATGGTGACGGTGGTGGACACACCGGGCTGGGAGGCAGGAGTGGAGGGGGTGACGCCGGAGAGGGTGAGGAGGGAAATCGTCAGTGGCGTGGCCTTGTGTCCGCCGGGGCCCCACGCACTCCTGCTGATGCTGAGGGTGGACACACTGGTGACTGCAGGACATGTGAGGGAACATCTGGAGCTGCTGGGCGAGGGCGTATGGAGACACACAATCCTGCTGTTCACTCACGGCGATCAGCTTCGAGAGGGGGTGGATATTGAGCAGCACATCCAGGGTGGGGGCAGGGACCTGCAGTGGCTGCTGGAGAAATGCAGGGGCAGGTACCATGTTGTCAGCAGTGCAGACAGAGGAGGAAGTGGAAGTGGAGGCTCCACTAAGGTGACAGAGCTCCTGGAGAAAGTGGAAAAGATGGCGACGATGAACAGGTGCGAGGCTTTCTCAAGTCTGGTTCAGGACGTCAGGGACCTGAGTCGACAAAGGAACGAAAAGTTCAACCAGCGCCTGAAGGAGATGGGAGATAAGATGCTTCGTCAGGAGGTGGAGCTGAAGAAGGTGAGGGAGAGGGAGATGAAGAGCATCAGGTGGATCTTTGATTGGAAGAGGAAGCTGAAATCACCTGGGAAGGCTGATGTTCAAAGGGAAGAGGAGGAGGAGGAGGAGGAGGACAGGAGGATTGGTGAAAGGAAGCATAACTTCGGAGAGCTCGAGGAGAGGATGCGGTGGCTGACGGAGGATAAAGAGAGAGAAGTTCAGGATCTGAGCGTAGAAAATGAAAGAATACGTGTCATACTGAACCAAAGTGGACGAGAGAGAGATGAGATGATGTTCAACCTGGAGCTGAAAGAGAGAGAGGTGGAGGATCTAAGAGAAAGAATTGACGAACAGCAAGCGAAGTTGCTTGACCTCGAACAAGAGAAAAAGAGGAGGGAGGACGCCATCAGAGTGAAGGAGCAGGAGTGGAGAAAGAAATTCAAAGAAACTGAGGAGCTGCACAAGAGAGAAAAAGCAGAGTGGACGGAACAAGTCGATTCTTTAAAAGCAGAAATGGATGAGATAAAACGACACTGTGACAATGTCCTCAGCAGAAAAGAGAGGGAGGTGACAAAGCTGGAAGAGAAACTAAAAAGAGAGATGGAAATAAAACTGTTTGAAAGAGACAAAGAGCAGGAGGAACTGAGGAAGAAAGCTGCAGAGGAAAAACAGTTTACCCTTGATAAAGCAACACTGCAGCATCAGGAGGAGATGATGAGAAAAATCAGTCAAAAAGAAAAGATGATGGACGCAGCAAAAGTTAAACACCAAGAAGAAATTCTTCAGTGTTTGAAAGAAAAAGCAGAAGCTATTGAAAAGGTCAGACAACAGCATAAAAATGAAAAAAGAGACATCAATGACGAAACCTGCAGAGTAATCGAAAACCTGAAAAAGCATTTTGCTAAAGAAAATGAGGAACATGTGAGAGCAAAAAAGCAAGAGATAGAAGAACTAGAAGAAAAATATCACAACCAAACAAGAGAAATACTGCAACAAAATGAAAAAGAGAAAGAATCAATTCATCTAAATCACAAAAAAGATGTGATGCAAAAGATGCAAGAGAAAGAAAAAGAAATAGAAGCTTTAAAACGGCAGCATCAGGAAGAAATTAACGACATGGAAAAACTGATGGAGGTGACGAGGGCAGAACACCAGAAAGAGAGAGATAGAAAAATTAAAGAAAAAGAGGAGGATGTAGAAAGAGTGCAACTGCAATACATGGAAAAAATAAGAGAATTGGAGGAAGTAAGAAAAAGAGAAAATGAAGAACAGAAAGAAAAGTTTGCTAGAGAAAGTTCAAAACAAATGCAGGAGAGAGAAAAACAGATCAGAGAGTTGAAACTAAAGTTTTCTGCCCAAATAGAAGAGAGGGAAATAATGAATCAAAATAATGAAAGGTGCATTTTGGAAGAAATTCAAGAGAGAGACAGGCAAACAGACGAGTTAAAACGACAACACTTGAACAAAGTTGAAGAAAAAGTGCGAGAAAGTGAAAAGGAAAAAGAGAGATTCGAGAAAGAGATGGAGAAAAGGGTGGAAGAAAAAGAAAAGGAGATTGAAGATATGAAACGGAATGTAGGAGAACTTGAGAGTAAGCTGCAACAAGAGAAAGAGAGAGAAATAAATAATTTGAATTACAAAAAAGAAATAGAACAAAGACTGAGAGAAAAAGAAAAAGAAATTGAGGAGATGAAACTGAATGTTAATGAAATGAAGGAGAAAAGTGAAGTGAAAGAAACGAGTTACAAGACAGATATGGAGGTAAGACTGAAAGACAAAGACAGAGAAATAGAAGAGATGACAGAACATTTAAAACAACTTCAACGAACAGAAGAGGAAAGAAAGAGGTATCAATCAAATCAAAAGAGACAGATGATGCAAAAACTGAAACAAAATGAACGAGTTATAGAAAAGTTGAATGAGAACATCGAAGAAATTCTGCAAAGAAAAGACGAAGAGAGGGTGACGATGATTCTAAACCAACAGGAGGAGGCAGAGCAGCGACTGCAGGACAGAGGGAGACGGATGGAGGAGATGAAGCTGCAGCTTTTGAACGACTCGGAGAGAAAGTTAAAAGAGAAGGAGACAGAGATTGAGAGTATGAGACAGGAGGCTGACTCCAGGGAGACGAGATGGAGGGAGGAGCAGGAGACGAGGGAGAACGAGATGAAGAAGCTGAAAGAGATCATTGAGAAGAAGACAGAGGAAATAACAGAAGCGCAGAGTCTTCTAGCAGAGAGACACAGGGACGTGGACGAGATGATGGAGAAACTGCAGGAGAAAGAGGAGGCGCTCGAGCATTTGAGGCGAAGGGATGGAGAAAACGAGAAGGAGATCGTCCAGCTGAAGCTCAGGATCGAGCAAACGAAGTCAGAGCTGAAGCATCTCACAGACAAGATGGAGGAGGAGATGATGAGCATGATTCAGGAATATGAAAAGCAAAGTGAGAAGATGAGAAAGGAGGCAGACAATTTCACATTTAAGTACGAGGAGCTGAGAAGTGAGAGGGAAGAAGAGGTGAGGAAACATCTCAGGGAATACGATGAGCGGGAATCTGAAATCCAAAGCATTCTTAGAGAGAGAGATCTGGAGGTCAGGGTGTTAACAGACACAAATGAGAAACTGGAGGCAGAGATAGAGAGGCTGAAAAATGGGGCAGAAATGCAGATGAATGAGCTGAGAGAGGATGTTGAGAGACAGATGATGGAGAGAAAAAGAGAGTTGAGAAAGAAGGAAGAGGAGATGGAAGATAAACTGTTGAAAAGGGAAAAGGAGGTTGAGGAAAGGGAAGAGGACATGAGTAGAAATGAGGAAGAGTCGAGGCAGAGACGACTCAGATTGGATGTGAAAGAGGAAGAGCTTGAGCAAGGGCTTCGGAAACTGGAAGTAAATCTTGAGATGCAACGAAAAGAGCAAAAAGAGCGTGATCAATACGAGCAAGAAGTGAAACTGAGAACTCGGACTATCGAGAGAAAGGAAAGGGAGATGGAAAGCTTGCTCCGAGCTCTAGAGGTCAAACAGCAAGAGCTGAGCAGCCACGGCCAAGATCTCCAGAAGAACATAAAGCGTCTTAAAGACCAAGGGAAGGAGCTGAAAGACAGAGAGAACTATCTAAACAACGAAGAGCGGGAGCTGCTCAATTGGAAGTCCGAGCTGCAGATGCAAAATGAGCACGTCAAATCTACAACTCAGCAGCTGGCCGAGATTGGCAGAGATCTGGCTTTGCTGAAAGACGAGCTGCACAAAAAAGAGAAGAATCTCAAGATGGCGCTTAAAAAATGGAGTAAGTGGGAGGCAGACCTTGAAGCACGAGAGGCGGAGTTGCAGGAACGAAATTTTGAGGGCGGTCAACGTTTTTTAAGTCTGGAAGCTGCGGTCGAGAGCTCGGAGAACAACGTCTTTGTGATGTGCAGCGAGCGAAGGGGAAAGGGCAGGGGGGCAGAGAAAGGAGAAAGGGATTACTGTCACAGTGAAACACTAGGAGAGAATGAGATGAGTGAGGAAAAGGAAGGGATGAGAGAAGGAGGAGAAGAGATGGGAGATAAAAAAAGCCTGGAAAGGAAAAAGGTCATCCAGGATCAGATGTTATTTAGTCACAGCAGCAAGGCCTCTCCTGGGTTGCATCTGGGGGTGGTGGTGTTAGGGGAGTCCTGGTCGTCTCGCTGCCCAGCTGGAGTCACCATCCTGGGTGGAGAAGTGCCCGAACTCAACGGATCCACCTTCAGGTCTTGGACAGGTCAGACAGCCGGGAGACGCCTCGCAGTTGCAGAGCCGCTGGGTTTGAGATGGCGGGACGGACCAGACCCAACAAACGTGAAGAAAAGCCTCCTCGACGGCGTTTCCTGGTGTCACCCGGGACCTCACGTCGTCCTCCTTCTCATGCCCGTCTTCTTGACCTGCACGAGGAAGTACAGGAGAGCTGTGGAGGAGGACATGGGTTTGCTTGGGGAAGAGATTTGGCAGCGCACCCTGGTCGTGTTCACTTGGGGGGAAACTTTAGGGGTGAGCGCAGAGCAGCACATCCTGAGGAACGGGGAGCTGACGGGGCTCGTGGAGAAATGTGGCGGCAGGTATCACGTGCTGACCAGCAAGAGAACAAACTCTGAGACTGAAGGATTGTTTGAGAAGATGGAGGATATTGTGGCTTTGAACAGCAGGGGGCAGTGTTTGGAGTAGAACTGTAATTAATTTATCACGTAAACACTTTTCAAGTTGTAATAAATAAAAAATTTGGAAATAATTTTACTGTTTTTATTTGTATTTGGGGAAAAGACGCAATAAAGGGTTGGGTGGGAAAGGAACCTGCGGCTGCTACAGAAGGACTCAGACCTCCTGTTGGATTTATACTTTTAAGTAAAAGTACACAATTATCTCTCAAGTACACAATCTCGGGCCTGGTTTGTTGAATCATCGAACATAAAGATACAAACACACAGATTTGTATTTGGATCTGCACCACATTGCATTCATTCATAAAAATCAGACCCCTACACATGCCTGATTGTTTTCATCAAGATAAATGAATTATTATTAATTATAAGAGAAACCAATGAAAATGTTGGAAAAAAATCTCACAAGTACTTTGCAGCATTAAATTTAACATCCTACTTACAGAGGGCTACATATAAATACTCATACATTTTTTTATTACTTAAAAAAAATCATATATTTCTGAAAGAATAACAAACCCATCATGATTTTTCGGACGAACCTCAGCCGACCTGCGTTCATGTAAGAATGACTTTCACACTTCCTCCACAAGATGGAGACCTTGTGTCAGAGTAAAGACAACAGTGCAGCAGAGTGTTGAAAGTTACTGATCATAGTGATGCTGAAAGTATAGTGAAGCAAGTCAAATTCATATTCCTTCTAAAACCACCATTTTCCGTGTAAATGGCTACTTTCAAAAGGAAGAGCACACAAAGCCAGACGAGCGGGGCCGTCTTGACTGGAGGCATTTCAGGAGAAGCAAAGCATCTCGCAATTATAACCCCAGGGAGCCTCCTGCACGCTGAGAGGACTCCTGCTTTGACAAGTAAATTATGACTCTTGATGAGAGGAGTACAGCTTTCTCAGAATGCCATTTTTGACAGCCAGGAAAATGCGGCTGGATACATACAACAACTTCCATCATCAGCGGAGCCAGATGCAACATCCAAAAACACTCGTGTGCAATCATCAGGCTAATAATTATGGAGTGTGAGTGCTGGTCTGTATCTCACATGGCAGCAATGTTTTTTAATCTGTCCATTCAATGTGAGCCGCCTTTAGAGGCGAGATGAGAGGGTGTTGCGTCAAGATGGATCCCTGCTTCTTTGATCATCTCTGCAGGGTGGGACTGGTTTCAAAGAGTCTGGCCAGACAAATTGCAGCTGATGCAGACATCATTTTCATACGTTTCAGTGTAATGTTTTAAACATATCAGGTATCCAACACAAACTCAGACAGACTGTGTCATACGATTCTGCCTTTTTAGTTTTTAAATCCTTAGATTTAACACCTCAGAAATCTCTTTTATTGTATAACAACGCTTGATTTATTTACTATAAGGTTGGATTGCTTCACGCATTGATTACAAATACTCGAATTTTGATGGTTTAGCTTCAAAATATTTAAATGCGAGACGAACACTGTTAGATTGAGGCTGTTGTCAACATGGACAACACATCTCCGCTTCCTCCCACTTAAACCGAAATATTCAGGATATGAACTTTGCCATCTTGCACAAGTGGAGCCCGGGTTTTAACCCATTTTTATTACCTTGAATTACTAAATAAAATCAAACCGACCAAAACAGTTAGAACTTGAACTAAAGTAAGAACTGATGGAAACCATCTTAAAGAAATGTTTACGTGTACTGTGACTTTTTAGTATGGTCCATGTCCCATCCTCTAACATAGAGGAGGCAGGATTTACTCACTGGTTAGATTTATCACTAGCTGAGGTCAGATATCTGCGTAGTGACTGAGGCCAAAAACATTGTAATACCCTGTTTGTTAGTTTTATGCTTTGGTTCGTGTACATATTAAACAATGTTGTAACATTTGGTCGGACAAAGATTAGCTGCTGCACAGATCTCAGTGGAATTATTTCACCTAAACATCTTCACAAAATGTCAAACTACTGCTTTAAAATAATAAATGCATCCAAAATAAGGTCTTTTTCATTTGAGGTGGTTGTGGAGCACTAAATTTAATTACGTACAGCAACAAGAAAGTACAGAATAGATGTTTTCTTTTAAAAAATCATAATAACAGTTCTTTTAGTTCTTTCAGACTTCTCTCTGAAAAGAAAAAACACATTTCTTAACCCAGGCGAGGTGAACCGATGATCTGAACGTTCTTAAAACCAAGGTTGGACAGGTTTAGGTATGTGGAATTAAAAAGTAGAAGAATGTCAAAATGTTTTTTTAAGTGAACTATGAGCCCAAAAAAGCAATTACATGCTTTCTTCTTTCCATTCAAGGATATTCAGAAAAACAAAACATAAAATCGCCACTATCTCCACTATCTGTGGGTTTAAAGGTGAATCCTTGCTCCACATCGGCATCGTGACACTGAATGGTGCAAACAGCGAACGATGAAACCACTCTGGGGCACTCATTTTGGTTTTTGCCGGCATTAGTTCAGATTAAGGCAACATGGTAACCCTAATTTATCTTTATTTGAGCCTTTTAAGGTCCTGAATCAGGCTTTTTGGGAAATATAGATGGAGCCTCATTTACATACACCACAATAGACAGGAACAGTTCAGTCAATCATGTCCACAAATGTGCGAAACTAAATTACTAGGCTGTGTTAAAACAGAAGTTAATGGTCGGGCTGATTTTTATTAAGGTCTGTGCACTCTCATTTGAATAATGGTCTTTCCAACAATGTTTTTTCTTTTCAGTACTTGACCCAGGAAGGAAATAAATGTGATTCTGCTTTAACACCTCCATTAATATTCAAGTGGCTTTAATACTCCAGGTTTATTTCTGACACATCATAATTAGCATGGCAGTCTGCCGCTAGTTTACGATAAATCATGTTCTGATTGTGCATTTGGGTGCATGGTGGGAAAAGAATGAGTTTAATTACCTAAAATACGAGGTCATTGAGAGGAAACACTGGCTGGTGGTCGGCATCCTGAAAAACAAAAATACAACATGATTATGTTTTATGTTGGACATTGATTCAGCTGTTCTTACATGTACGCTGACAGTGAATCTAACTTTAATTGAACCAGTTGAATTTTTTAAATCCCTCATTTAAATGTATTCTTCATGTTCTTTGGGGACTTTTGAGAAAAGATAACTAAGACTAAAATGAACATCGGTTGTTAGTTCATTACTGTGAACTCATCATTCACAAATCCCCTCGTTGCATTTTATAACAGTGGCGGATCTAGGATTTTTCTATCAGGGGCCATAGAGGGGGACAAAATATGTCCAACGTTCAATGTCCAGGGTGAACCCGGCCCCAAAGTGAGTCCAATGGGATTGGCTCAAGGGATAAGTGGCATAGATAAAGGATGGACGGATGACTGGATGGAAGGAAGGATGGAAGGAAGGATGGAAGGAAGGATGGATGTCCTGCAGCCCTCCAGAAAGCTAGACACCTATTTGATCTTATTAACTAACCTTAATATGAAAGATCCATTACCTTTTAAAAAAAAACATTAACGTGGAACCTTTTCTTTTCTCGCTGCACATTATCCCGTCCTCCAAAGACATTTTGGCGAATCGTCATCGCTCAGAGAGAAGCTCGCCGAGGCAGCGTCCAGTGACAAGGACAGGTATGTATTTGCATGATCTCGGCTGCAAAGGTCACCGCCGGTCCCTCCAGGGCGAGGATTTATATTGAACCTGATGGACCATGAGAAGTTCACAAACTGCCCCCCCACCCCCGCCTTTTCCAACTCGGCCACCTCCCAGGGGGTACATTTAGACAACATTAGACATTTTGGAATTAGATGGCCCATTGTTACTTATACCACCCATGGCCCCACAAAAAGCCCTCTGGAAGCGAGCGTAGTTAGGGGGATTTATGGAAATATAGAAAATAATTTATCCTCAAAAAGATTTATCTGGTCCGTGCCCCAAATAGCTGTAGTGCAAGGGAGGACCACAAGAACAAAATGTTCCTGACTGGGTGAAGAGGCGGCCGGGAACTAGATCAGACCAAACTTGATTTTGAAGCAAGCATTGACTTGTCATAGGAAATTAGGATTACACAGTATTTTCTTTAAATGTTTTACCAATGTTTTTGGTAAAACTGTCAAAGATTTATAACATAATTCTGGCGGTTTTATGCTTCCATGTGATTTATTTCCTCGCCTCCTCTGCTCCTGAAGAGGTAGGGAGAGAGCGAGAGGGAGCGGAGGAAGAGGAGACGACGCTGCAGATGATGAATCCCCCTCTGGACTGCATCCTTTCTGGCTGAGTGCGTCCGGTGGGCCAGAGCCAGGTCCTGGAATCTAGCTAATGAGACACACCCCCCCGAGGGGCCCGCGCCGTCCCATTGGCCGAGAAGCTGACGGCGGCCGAGCTGATTGGCTGATTGCGTCCTGTGCGAGCAGCTGTCAGAGCGTGTTGCAAATCAAAGTCACAGCATTCGTATCCAGTGTGGCACACAGTAAAGAAGCTAAATGAGTGGAGTGAAAAGTACAGCAGCTACACTCAAACCTAAAGCTGACAAGATCAGACCAACGCTGGAGTTGGAGACATTTTCTATTCACGTTTGGTCTTTTTCTGAGGGATATGATTCATTTGAACACATTTTAAATATCTGCAGCATCAGTTTGAACTCTGCAGCAGTCGTTCTGTGTTTGATCTTTCCTCTCATGGCTGAATGAGTTATGATGCCTCCACAGAGAATCATCGTTCCACGCTGCTATATTTTTTAATGGAGACATCACAAAACATCATCCACATGTGACTTCCACCGACTGTAAAAAAAATATATATATATATATGTATATACATATAGATTTTATTTATTCAGTGTGATATCTGAGGAGGGCTCTTTGACATGGGTCTTTGAGAGCAACATACTTTGTATCTCACAGCATGAATAAAATATTGTATTTTTAACAATGTGCAAAAGACAGAGCCTCTCATCTGGAACGTCCTACAAATATATTTGTCCTTCAACATCATGTGGACACATGCAACATCTTGAGCCTTGACCCACGTTGACACGCTTATGAATTATGAGGAAAGAATCACAAATATTCCGACACGTTTTCAGCATTTCGCAAGACCGAGAGGTGCAAGACGAGTTCAAGAGATTGGAAAAGTACCGAGGTCCGACGAGGGACGTGAAACAGTGAAATCTGCTGCTTTTTCACCCGACATCTCGCTTCTCGGTCTCTGTGGCCCAGGAGCTGTGAGGCGAGTTCAGCTGAAGGTCGGGACGCAAGAAGAGGAGATGACGAACATTGGTGGTCTCTGATCAGCTCATGGTGGCCTGAAGGCTGAGAACCGGCAGATAAAAGGGAGCGAGGGAAGGAGGAAGAGGGGGAACAGAGGGAAGGGGAAAATCCAAGCCATGACTTTGGCCTGGCGGGGGAAGAATGTGGGGTGGAAAGAATGGATGGATTAAAGGCCCATGAGCACAGACATGTGCTACATACACATGAATACGTTCTTTTAGCATCTTTTTGTGGCGATTTGAGTTGTTGGAGCAGATTTGTGTCTCTTTGTGAACTTTTTGTGCCTCTATGATCATTTTGCATCGTTCTGTAGTCGTTTGCATCTCTTCAAGATTCTTTAAGAGGTTTTTTTCTGTCTCTTCTCAGCCCTTTTATCGACTTTATACAAGAAAGGTTTTCAATCACCCACAGAACGTGTCGGGGCCCAAGGGCTTCCTGACCCTCCGGACACTTAGACCTGTTCATTTATCCACTGATGGTTAACGGATATAAAAAGAGGGTTGATGCAGCAGAAGATAAGATAGACATTCACACATCTGGAGTCAGCGCGGACGGACAGAAAGCTGCTGTGCGTTTAAATCCACACAGTCAGGGCAACATGTCGAACTGCATCGAGTGAACACATTCACATCTATTACAGCTCCTGTCAGCTCCTCTCTGCCGTCTCCTCCCACGTTCCCATCTCTCTCTTCCTCCTCTGTTTCATACTTTGTCAATTTGGATCACGTCTCGCTCCCCGCTTGCTTCACCCCCCTGAGTCCGGCGGAGGTTCTGTCCTCGTGTGGACGGTCATAGAGTCAGTTTGTGGCGCTGCATCCGGCTAATTAATCAAAGCTGGAACACGTAACAACAGATGTGATGTCGTCTGATTGCCCGGCGGCAGGGGTCAAAAGTTCACAGGAGAGGAGCGCTCTCTAGTGGCGGACACGCTGTCTGTACAGTATGTACTGTCTGTGCTCTGTGTTTTGCTCTTTTATAGGTTCACACATGAATGAACATATACCCCTGGGCCATTTATATTATATTTGCATTATGCTGTTTAGTTTTTTTTTTTGTGATTTTTTCTGTTCTCCGCTGTGTACGCAGTCTCTTCTTCTGTTCTCTCTCACACACACACACACACACGGAGCCTAATCCACAAAATCCTTAAATGACCCCCCCCCCCACCGGCCTTATGTCAGCTACATTATATAAGACGGGGAAAGAAAAAAAAAAAGCTTCATATGACGAACTAGCAGAGAATTACATGGTACAAGCTTATTACACACATGCACACACTCTTTTATGTCAGCTGCTGCGATAGAACAAAAGAATATTTTATCCTCGTCTGAACTTTTCTACTTTCTTAATCTGGCAATATAAAAAAAGAACAAGGTCGACAGTGTGTTAGTACACCGTGTCCAGGTTTGTACAGGACAGACTTAACTCCTAACATCCTGGAATCAAACACGCACGCACACTCTCTCTCTCTCTCTCTCTCTCTCTCTCTCTCTCTCTCTCTCTCTCCTGTAGAATATAGAAACGCTTGTTTGCCGTCTGGCACCTTGAAAACGTTTCCTTCCACCTCTCCTCTGGGGTTAAAATGGAAAACGCAGTTATTCCATTTCGGTTTTTATCTCGATTACCCCGATAAAACTTTGATGGGCCTGAAAGAGGCAGGAGTCAAAGCTCTGGATGGAGGTGATGAGCAGATTAAAGATTGATTGTGTATGTATAATGAAGTCAGTGTTGGAGGGACTGCTTCCTGCGAGGGACAGAAATGCACAGAGGCAAAAAGAAAAGATGAACAAACACAATTCAACAGCAGGAACTGTAATTCTGCTTTGCTTCAAGATGACAACACAAATTCCTATTGAAAGAGGTTGTTCCACTTTTAGATCCCAGCAGGATCGAATGTATTCAGTGACCTGTCGTTACAAGATTAACTCGAATCAACCCGAAACAAAACCTTTGCTCTGGAGCAAAACCTGGAAACATCGAGCAGCGAAAATAAAGAAACACAATTATCTGTTTATTTTCCGTCCAGCATCAAGAATGATTTACGTCTGCAGAGAACCGAGGGATGACTTTCAGGTCAGATGATTTCTGATCAGTATGAAGCCACTTTACAGAACATTATGACACTTTACTGTACATTTACTGATATAAGTTCATGTATGAAATATTTATATTTCCACAATAAAAAGTCCAAGGTCCAACTGCACACGGTTCATGACTCGTATTAAAACATTCTGAGTAGGATTGAACCTTTTCTGTAGGAAACACATTGACCTTAATACTTAAGAGCTGCTTAGTGTTCACATATTGTTGCTGTGTTTTAATGACTCTTCATCCTCTGTACGTAAAGTAAATTATTTTCAAAGCAACACTGTAGAATTCAATATAAAACCTTGACTCGACAAAAACATTTTTATATTTATGAAATTACAAACTAGTAATTTGCGTCGTCTTCTGCTTTTAAATGAGTCCAGAGTTTTTAGGGTCAACAGAACTTTCTGTGGCACAAATGGAATCGAACTCATTCTTTCTTCGTCTTTGAACAAGAACCCCGGAGCTGACCACAGTCAGGAAGGTTCACGGTTAAAGAAAAAATCCTGGATTGTGAAATCACTGTTTTAATCTTGTGTCGTGACATTTTGTACAACTAACTCTTTTGTCTGTATCCATTTCTTTAAAATCGCGTTGTTTTAAAATTTTTGTGAATTTCTAAAAAAGAAATTAATGGGTCTTGAAGAAAAAATATTCAGGGGATGGATGTTTATAGTGCATAGGGACTGTTAGGCCTCGGTGGAGGTACACGCTCGCCATCCATATGTACTAGATATATATACACAAGTTCATTATAGTTCAGCCTGGGGCCACATTTAACAACACGTTTTGCTCGGTGCATGAAGAAATACGGCGTTGGTCTGCTGCAGAAAACCGTGACATAGATGCTGAACAGTGAGAGACAGCCATGTGAGAACAGCTGGTCGACTACATGTCTGTGTGTGTGTAGAGCATCATGCCTGCAGCCTGTGGAAAGCGTGCAGAATTAGGCCCTGGTGGTTACTGTAGCGTCGCTGTGACTCACACTTCTGCTCCGAGCCATTAATGCACGTATGCATCCTATAGTCTGTCCATGGTCGGTTCTGCGGCGTACGCCAGGACAACACTTTACACTATTTAACATTCACGACATTACTGCTATTAATTCCTGTCTGCGGTGAGATTTGTCTCGGTTGCGGAACCTGTTGCCTATAAAAGATGCACAGCTGCTGAAATATCATCACGTTTTTGTACAGAGGAGGTGGAGGCACAGTTTATCCTGCATAGTTTCAACATGCATCATGTGTGTGCTGCTGCAAAGCCCCAGAGTGAAGAAAGAGAGTGAAGTCAATTGTTCAGCCCCGGCAACCAAGTCAGCCCGCATCATAAAAAATGCATACAGTGGCATATGGTGTGCCAAGCTGCGTTAGAGGAGAATATAGCTTCAGCCCATACACTCATAAATCCATATCCATTACTGCCATCTCTGTTTTTTTTTCTAAAGGCAGAGGTCAATAGTTCACATCCCATCACACAGGAGAATCCCCTAAACATCTGCTTCTGTTGCCATGGCAACTGCCTGTCAGTGCTGCTGCTGCTGCTGCTGCTGCCGAACAACTGGAGAGGGAGGAGGAGGGAAAAGAGAGAGAGATTTTTTTTTTCTGTTTATAGCTGCAGGTGCATTTTAAATAACGTGTGGACGCAGCGACAGTCTCGACCATTACAAGTGTTTCTGCAGCACATCAACAAACACATGGATTTCACCTTCAGCAGCGTTGGACCATTCTCTTTCAGAATAACCCCGAGAATTGAACTGAGCAATTCAACTTTACAACACCTTCTTTGAATAAGCGGAACGATCCCTCTAATATTCTAGAAGACTGCGCAGTCGTATTTATGGAAACTCTGGAGAACGACAAACATCTGAGCGAGGACACTCTCTAGAATACTCTGAAATATAACTTAATAAAGTATTCCTTCTGGAATACTTTCTGGAATTGAGCAACTCAAGTATAAGATTCTGATAATCTGGAGATTCAACTATTCTAGACTATTCTCCTCAACACTACACAGTACAAATGAACAGAGATGATTAGCTATTTTATTTAATGGTGCTCCAGAACTGAACACTTTTTGTGAACAGCCAATATTAATGGCTGATCTAACTACTGATAGAGATATATATACTGATATATATATATATACATTAAGTACTCATTAATCTCTCATATACAAAATACAATACTGTATTTACTATATACTGTCCAGTCATTTCTCAATGTGTATCTAGATGCTGCAGATCTGGAGCATTTATCTATTTAAAAAAATGGAAAATAAGAAACTCAGTTTTGTGAAACCATGTGAACCTGGATCACAAAGTCGTTTAAATGTAGCTTCAAAGTGTGTTTTTATTCTACTTGAATTCGGATCTCGAAACACAGCGATGACATCTGAGAAATCCCCAAAAAACTACATCTAGAAAAAACTGAGTTTTGAATTTACTGAGTCATGAACTAAATGTGACCTAATTATGTTTGGATTCTGCCTCACCACGTATTAACTTTCGTTTAACGCTTCACTGTAAGGCACACACTCCCCTCCTGGCTGTTTTATATACACACACACACACACACACACACGAATACACACAGAGATAACACACACTAATGCAGCCGTAAGGGCGAGTGCTTTGTGTGTGTTTGTGTGTGTGTGTGTGTCTCTGGATGGACAGCTTCATTAATATAATACAAATATTTAAATTAGTACAATAGAAGTGAATCATACAACTCTGCTGTTGCCTTATGTGATAGTTATAATAAAATAATTTCTAGGTTTGTTATCATCGCTCGATAAATGTTTTAATTCAACGTCAGTGGACTCACCTCTCCTCTAGACTGAAATCATTTAAAGTCTTTAGCAAATAAATTGAGCTATTGCACAAATTAATATTTAAACTTGCTGTTTGAGAAAGAAACTGCGATCAGATTTGAAATTAATTTCCCTGTATTTGTTGTTGAAACTAACAAGAGGGTTAATGTGGGGCTATTTTGGGATTTTTTTTCTCACATTAATTTAATTTTGTGTTTAATCGCACACGCACCAGAGCTGGGAATGATAACAATAACAAGCAGGTTAATAGTAATGATAATAATGGAAAAGCACCAATTAGCGTGTGGTTCTGACTGTGTGATGAATTATTTATGAAATCAGAGTAATGGAGGGCGATCGGCGTGGTCACTGAGGAGGGATCGGTATAAAGACAGGACACTCCGCTGCCTTTTCTTAGAAGACAGACGCTCAGTCTCCTGCTGCCACTACAACTGGATAAATAAGGTACTTTTTAATACAACAAATATAATGTGTAATGATAGTATTGAAATTTAGTGTCATTTTATTTATTAAAAATTGCCTATTTCACAAATATTGTGATTTCCAGTGCTTATATGAAATGTGTATTTTTTTTTATTTTAGAAATTTACATTATAAAAATAAATGTATTCTATATTCAGGAATTTCACGTCCACCAATTTGCTTTTAAAAATGATTTTATCCAATTGTAGAAAATATTAAGATATCAGAGTCTTATATTTCATAGCACGCTGCAGCTTGTTAATATTTTAGTAATTACTAAAAAATTTAAACCTTTTCAGAGGCTGTTTGATCGAGTGGGGTTTAAAAAGACCAGAGCGTCACGTTTCCCTTCATGGGCACAAATTACAGTTAAAGAAAATAGGAAAAATAGGAATTTCTTTATTTTATGCTTTTCATTTAGCTGCCTCATCATACACAGGAAAACTTTTTTTTATTCGCAACTCCCTCAACATGGGCGGAATCTGCCCTGGAAAGCGACGGAGCCCAGGACCCAGAAGCCTCAGCGTGGCCGGGGTCCCAGTGCGCGGTGCATTCACAGTTCACAGGCATCTCGACCTAAATGCGATGTGACGGGAGAACCTTTACTGAAACAAACGGGAATATAGTATCAGGGAAGGCTGACCGAGCTGTGAACCGGGGCCCTAACACAGAGCAAATTAACATCAGCAAAAAATAGCTCTGTGTTTTCAGATCGCTTATGTGCCAGGCAGCAAATGCATCAAGTTGTGCCAGGTCATTTTAGCCCGCAGATGTTTTAAGAATGTGAGGGGGCTGCTTCTGCCGGGCGTCGTCCTCCAACCTCCGACCCCGGAGCAGGACCGACTCCTGAGGTGCTGCTGCTCCGTGTCCCGCGGGCAAACGTCCCTGACTCTGAGCTTTCAGTCCCACTATCATCCATCATGAGATCTCTTTCGTGATGTCTTCCACTGAGCCGAGTCGTCTAATGATGCTATCTCTGCCGCTCAGCTGAAAACGCAGAGGGGACAAACTCACTTCTGTGGAGGCAGTTAGAGTGAAAGGGCCGTGGAAGGGCTCCTCCCTGCTCTCTGGATTCTGGTCGTGCAAGGTCAACGTCTCCAACCCATCACAGTGACGTACAGCTGTCAGACCAAAGCTGACGACTTTCGACTGACGGACAGAGAATCATCGGACTGGACTGGGTTTAGGTCAGAGGACATCGATGGGGTTTGAGGAGTTTAATCTGTTTCTGCTTTATAAATCATGTTGTGTCTTTTCATACACGCAAAAAACTAAATGACTAATAATTTATATAAACAGGATCATAAACGCTCCAGGAGATCGACAGAAAAGGAAGAGACGTTAGTTACTATTGATGGTAGAGCCTATGATTCTATTCTGTCTTCCTGACTCCTCTCTCTCTCTCTCTCTCTCTCTCTCTGTCCTCAGTTCTCCCTCAGCTTGGCCCTCGCTGCACACTGAACCAGGAGTCTGCTATTCTTGTTGGGTCCAACAGCAAAACACTTGACGCCTCAAAATGAGGTTTAGGCAAAACAGAGTCTGCTTGTGAATTATGCAGAATTTAGAACGCCCAGAGGCTGATTCGTCGTCAGACGATAGCTGATGACGAAGATTGGGTTGAGGCCTTCAAGTTAGTCAAGTTTAGGGTAAAGAGCAAGGGAATGGAACATGTCAATAATGTCCCCAAGGATACAATAAGACAAGGCGGCATGTGTGATTCTCACATTAGCTACAGTTCAGTAACCCAGAATTTAAATCGTGACGTTTTGAAGTATTTTGCCTCTTGCATCTACACTGAAAAGGACGTTTGGTTCCAAAGGCTCCACAGCTCTGATATAAGTCCCTGACTGTTTATCTATGTTGTGCTTTTAGGGCACAGCCAAATCACAGAAAAAAAAAAAAAAAAAAGAAAAAGGAATAAACGTTTTTGCTGTTTTCAGAAGTTCTCACCAGAGACATGAAACCAAAAATAGGGGGAGACAGACATGTAGAGGAGGAAAGAAAATAGAGATAAAAGGTGAGAGATTTTCGTTCCCCCTCCCTCTGGTTGCTGCTTCACAGCCCATTAGGTCAGAGCTGAGCAGGGAGTGCTGCTCTCAGGCTAGCAGGTGTAATGTTGAAGGACGGGGCCGAGGGACGGACCAGGGAGGTTTTTAAAAGCCTGTGTTTTTGGCTGTGCGGAGGAGGTGAGATGTCATTTCCTCTCGCTGCCTGAGAGCAGCGTCGCACGGCACCCGGCAGCTGCTGACGGATGCAGGGACCTGGAGGAGAACAGGTACATTGCGAGGAAGAGGAGGATGAAGGTGCTAACGTCTGCAGATCACACAGATGCGGTAAAATTGAGCTGTTACTGAGTTGAAGCAAAATCATGTCTCACAGTGACCCACAGGCAGTGGTTGACTATGTGTCCCTGCATCCTCACGCTATCCAGAGAGGAAGCTGAAATATCCAGGAGACAAACAACCATGGCGTAACTGATGCCAGACGCACTCAACCAATCATGAGTCAGTCTCAGATGTCAATCATGACGTTTCACTGCACTTTTTATAACATCAAAAAAAAACAAATAATCCCAAACTTACTAGAAACAAACACAAACCATCTCTGATAAAAATGTATTTCATGTCCACTTGAGTTTTTAGTTTGGTCCGTGTCCCATCAACTAACATGAAGGAGGCGGGGCTTCAGAGTGCAGCCAGCCACCAGGAAGTGATTGAGAACATTGGGCTTCACTTCTAGGGAGCCGTAATGTCGTCCATCTTTGTCTTAATGTTTAAAAAGTAAAGAATAAATGTTGTATACGTACTTTTTACTTTACTATCAAGTAATTTAAATCCAAATATTTATTTCCCAACCTGTTGCAGGGTCAGGAACTTTACATACTTTCATAACTGCATCTACATCCTCCACTCACAGTACAATATTCGTATCGTGCGTGTGTGTGTGTGTGTGTGTACATGAATTATATACTACATCACCTTCCATGATGTCATGCAACATGTCACAGTTGATCTTCTCTGTTCATATTCATGTACATGTGTGTGGAGATGTTCATACAGAAGCTCAGCAGTACATAACAGCACCTCTACATGTCTCCGGGGGAATTTCACGTTTCAACTCTGAAGCTGGTGTTTGAGACGATGGAGGTGAACGACAACAATAACGTCATCTCTGCCTTTGTGCTTGTGGTTTTATGGAAACAGCCTCCCAGGATCTTTTCAGATCTGCTCTCTTCTCTGCACATTAGCATTATCCGAGGTGTGACGACACCTGAGAAGCAGAGGAGCCAGACTCTGGTCGGGGGTGTGATTTAACCCTGATTTCTCATGCCCAGACCTCTTTTTCACACTTCGATCACAATTGCGAACGGCGACCCCGGGTCAAGCATCTGGAGTGTAACCTCGCCCTGGATACGAGAGGCTGCACTGAGCATGCTCACGGCCTCGTTTATGGGTCATATCTCTCACCCTGAGGGCGTCTGAACACATAAACAAGAAGAAAGACAGATGTGAACGCATGAAGGCGCAAATGTATCACGTCCAAAGATCTCATTATAGATCAGAGAGCCTATAGCACACACACACACACACACACACACACACACACACACACACACACACACACACACACACACACACACACACACACACACACACACACACACACACACACACACAGCCTGTCTTCAACAGCCATATGGCCCAACACCACATGTTGCAACTGATATTAATGTATATACGAGTGTGACAACAGGGAAACACGTGGAGATGTGTGGATGTGTTAAGAAAACATGTCTGGTGTTGTCACAGATACAAAGACACAAGCACACACACACTCGAGTTGCACGAGCACAATGCACCCAGCACAGCAGGTGTCCTCTTGCAGGCTTGGCTGAAAATGCAGAGAGAGCCCAAACATGCCAGACGGCATCATCGTCCGCTTCTCTGTGCCACGCCGACGCCGGGACCCCCGGTAAGAGGAGCCGGACGGGAAGGGTGGCAGACCTCGGTGTGGACACTGTGGGGGATGCCAGGGGAGGTGAGGATCACACACACTGGGCTGAAACACACACATACACCCACAGACCTATAGGTATGTTGGAGGGTGGAAGTAACATGAGATAATCTCTTGTTACAGTGTCTGAGAGGATTTTTCACATGAGAGTCATTTATTCTCCCTTTGAGGCTGATCTAATTCATATTTTTATACAGCGAGTCATGTTAAATATTGTCCACCCGGAGATAATCGTTCCGTTTAAGAGGCATTTTAGTGTCTGTCAGCGAATTCCAGATGCAGAAAACATCTGTTTACAGCAAAAAAAAGCTCAGACAAGTCGACTGTACAACGACTGAACAGCAGACAGACTAGAATGGCTCCTCCGCCAAGGCCCAATAGTCGCCTTAGATCAAGCTGCACCACACAGTCCTCTAGATATTCCAGAATGTTTTCATCTAGATCCATTAATCATTCCCTCAAACAAACAACCTCACAATGAACAAACACCTGGTCCCCCCCCCCCCCAGTTCTTCTTCCACCCACGACACATCTACCACAGGTAATCAGGCTACACTGATCATTTGCTTTTAGTGGATTTCACTTGACTTTCTTTTCTTTCTCGGTTGAAGAACTTTGCCTGACCTTTGTGTCCTTGTTGCTCCGCAGCCTGACACTTTCACAGCGTTTTTAACTTCACCACTGTTTCATGTTTACATCTGCTGAATGGGGAATTCCTCCACAACCTCCTGAACTTATGAACCCTTTTCATATTCAACCCCATAAACGTCACAAACACTCGGCTGTCACAGGCGAAGAATAAAGATTTTTCGAATACACGTTCTCATTTGAGAACGACAGTAATTTGAATAAATTCAGATTTTAAGTACTTTTTCGGTCCTTTTCACTCAGGAATCTCAAACACAAATGAACTATTCACTCACTATTATATATTTAGAATGAATATATATACATATATATATATTTAGAATGAAATGTATGCATGTGTTCAAGTCCATTAAAAACCATCGATAAATGAATCACACATTTCTTTAATTTGTTCTGATTTACCTGTGCATTGGAAAATGATCTCTTCAGGGTTAAGTTTAGGTCTATTCCAGTGTCAGTTGAGCTTGATAAAACACTCACACGCTGCATCAATAATACAGCGATCAACATGTTGTACACAGGCTATGAGGCTACATCCTTTTAGTCTTGTCGCTCCAAATGGATTTCAGTGTCTCTGCATGTAGCTGCTGCACCGCTGAATTATTTAAGGTGGTAATTAGGTGATTGTGGCTGCTCTCCGGAGGCCAAAGTTACTGTCAGAACAATGTTATTTATTTTATTTTTTTTAGGATTAGGTCATCAGATCAGCTTTCTGTCCATCCATCTGTCCCAACCAAACACAAATCTCCATCCGCCCCCTCCTCTCCTCTCGCTGTGTTCATTTTGGCCTAATTCCAGCTCCCAGCTTCACAAAATGAGCAAAATACAAACTCTTTGATTGAATAGATATAAATCCTCCGGCAAAAAACCACCATTTACACTGCGAGTGCGTGCGTGCATGCGTGTGTTTCACTTCCCATTAGATCTTGTTTATCTAGGCAGAGTGTGCTCACATTTATAAAGTGGCTGACTTGTCCCAACGCTGTTGTGGTATCGCTGTCCCGCTTGCATTTGCATTTCTGCGTCATGTTATCTCTACCCACTCCACATTTTATGAATATAATTGGGATGCGTGTCAGGGGAACAATGGGTTTTGTGGAGCGTTGCCCCGCTGATGAACCAGGGTGAGCCAATGCTCTGTGACCTGGATAGAAGAGGAGAAAACCGCCATATTACGAAGGGTCACAGTGTCAGTGGCAACACACATTCGTGTATGAGAAAGACACACACTCAACGAATCGCGTGTCGCGGCGGTTGCGTTTAAGTTGCTTTATGTTCATGTTGCAGGTTAACAGTGCAAACGATCCGTGCCGCTGTTGGAGCGTGATCTCCTGACAGGAAAACTGGAGACTGGATGAAGTGCATGTAAATTCCACCTTGTTAATGGTGTCGCAGAGCAGTTGATCTTTGCAGCTTTACACACAAGCAGAGTGTGAGTTCACACAGCGGCTGAACCGTACAATTCAGAGGTCACGGCCGAGTCCAAAAAGGGGGAAATATTCACGCTGCATTCGTCCCTGAAGCCATTTTCAACAAGAATAGAGAACATTGCTTCCGTGTTTTTTAAGGTCGCTGTGGTCTCGTTACAATTGCAGATGACGCGTTTTTGTGTCTATGGTTACTTCCAAAACCAAAATGACAAATGACAGCTCACAAACCAGTAAGGGACGTTAGTAATGAAATAATTTAATTCACAATAAGTCCTTTATTAAGATTCTGTTTTAGGAAATTATATTTTCTGTGGATTCTTGCTGCTGCAGTTACTAAACAGAGCCGTGTTCTGGAACATTATTTAATTTTTCATTCCTCTGCCGTCTAGATTGAGCTCTGATTGCTCATGGAAGCATCTGCAGAGCGAAAGTCATCTTTAATTCTCTGCTGGTCGCTCACACTCATTTATAGAATTAATCCCACAGATTAGAAGCATATCATATTGTGCGTCTAGTTAACAGTGACCTTTTTTCTCCCGGGATGTTCGTCACTGCTGATCATGTAACTTGCACCAAACTAGCTCTCACTTGTAATCAGAGTAAGTCCACTACATTTAATCCAAAGCATCTGTGTTTGTGCAACATTTGTTAACAATTAGTGGACGAATGTCATCAGCAGTGCAGCCCACAGGAAGGCTACGAGGATCTAGAACAGATGGACAGAGGCTCCCTCAGGTTTGACGGAGGAGAGATGTGTTGGGAAAATAAGCTCCATCCAAAAAATAAATAAAAACGGACAGGACGGCCATGAGCTCTGAAACATCTCCACCCAAGCATGGACGATATGCACACGTCTCTTTTCCTTTCCTCTCTACCTTCCTCACGTTGACCTTTAAGGCCTCCTCCCTCCTTTTCTCACTATCTCAGTCGCCTTATCTCCAGCTCCTTCCCTCTGGTCATTTCCGCTGGGCTGTGAGAACTGAGAAGAATGTGTCTGAGGGATATGGAGAATAAAGCCGGGGATAATGGGAAGGTGTGAAGGCAGCATGCATGTCAGGACCTGGGGGATGAAGAAGCAGGGGCCCCGAGATAGGACAAGGAAACGGCTGCAGCAAAAGAGACGAGCTGGAAAACTAATCTTCCCCCTCTTTCTCATATTTGTGACGCTGCGTTCAAACCTGCACTGAAGTTTGGACATTTTCTTTAACTTTTCTGGAGGGGCTGAATTGGAGAACACAAATGTCTGAGTCAGTCATTCCAGAGGTTTTCCAGAACTGTTCCTGCCAGTCCACCAAGTAAAATGAGTGCGAGCCCAAGTAAGAATATAAGTCTGACTCTGGACCCGATTTTCCAAACATTTTCCAGAGTTCATGTCTGAAAACATGTCTGACGGTTTGAGGAATCAAACATTGTTTTCATGAACTCCAGTAAATTTGATCTAGAAAGCTCAGTCATGTGTTTTGGGGCGTAGCTTTGCCAGGATTACAGAAACTAACTTTAAATGTCAAAGATTTCAGCTCAGCTGTTTGATCGGCAACAGGTGCAGTATATTTTCCTATAAGAGGCCACATACACGACTGAGAGACACACACACACACACACACACACATACACAATTAGCGTTTGGCACAAAATGTCTTCACAGAGACTGTCTCTTTGCTTTAACCTTTCTGTGCTTGCAGTTTATCTCACTGTCATTTGATCTGATCGTACCCGTCAGCGGTAGAACCCTACCTCATCCTCTGCCAACCCCACACCCCAAACACCCAATCGACCCATCGACTCCATCCTAAACTGGCCCTGGTAGGTGCAGCACAGCGGCCTGTGTGTGTGTGTGTGTGTGTGTGTGTGTGTGTGCGCATGCAGTGATGATGCTGAGGGAGGTCGCTGTGCGGTCACTGCGCAAAGCCTGGTCGCATTGTGACTTGGAGCTGCAGAATGTGCCATGGTGCATTAGCACGCTGCCGCCTGGCTGAGCATGAGGCGTGGAGGAGGAGGAGGGAGTCAGGATAAAGAAAGAGGAGGAGGAGCTATGAGGGATGGAGTGAGAGGCGGAGAGATTAGGGAGGCGAGGAGGAGCAGAGGAAGAAAGAGGGGAAAGGAGGATAAGAGGAGGAGGAGGAAAAGTGAGGGCATCAGCACACTTACACACAAGCAGAGTTCAGAAGCCCCAGGGGCACAGGGTCCTTGTAAGATGGATCATCAAATATGAAGGAACATCGAGGCTGTATGTTTGCTCTGGTATCTACTCCTCATCATCTCCTTCTCTCTCCTCCACACTGTCACTTTTTCAACTCCTCTTCTCTCTCGCTCTCTTCTAGAGCACGGTTTCCCTTCACCACAGTGGCAGATCTAGGATCTTTCAAAATCTGGGGCCTTAAGGGGCCACAGTTTACGTACACAATTTTAAATTGTTCCTTATTCCAACATTGTGAAGTTCGAAAAAGCAACAAAAATACAACAAATTACATTATTAGTGTTGTTAATGAGTGACTAGTTTATTTTCAAAAGAAAACTGAAGAACCCCTGCCTCTCCACACTTATCTTTTACAGTTAAAACTTGATCTACGTCCATTTCTGCCTCTAAATTTAAATCTCGTCAGGAACTATGACAGTGAAATCAACCTGCTTTCATTGCAGTTCAAACCAAAGGGTTATTCCAAACCTACAGAGCATTAAAGATCCATTATTGTAAGACTAAATCCTATAAGAACCCACGGAAGGATTGTTTTTGCTTGCCTCTTTTTTAGTAGTAATCCTTCTTACCATCCTTAAAGACTGATATGCAAAAAAATAATCTTTAAACTACAAAGGAAGTAAACAACAGTGGCCGGGTGAGATTTTATACAGAACAAGTTCTAAAACACTTATTAATGATATTTCCTATGCATGAGAACAGCTGACTGTTGGGCCAACTGCATCTCTATCCCTGTTTTGCAATGTGACCTGATGGCCAATTGGTCAGGTGCCACTAGCCAGGCAGAAGCCCGTATCGTGCCGCCAATTAAAAACAGATGGGGTGCGATTGGATGATGTGACGGGCCAATGGGAGTGCCCGCCAGGAGGATGCTGGGACATGATCTCATTTTCATCCTCGCCCTAAGCAGGTTTAGACAGCTCTGATCGGCCCGCTGCTAATCTGCCCCACACAAACTGCATGTGCTGTAGCTAAAGCATGCGCACACACACACACGTTTCATTGTGTAGTAATATGCATCGTCAAGAGGGAACAGATAAACAGTTGCTCTTGTCTAGATTTCTACGAAAACGAGCAACAGGCCGTCACACGTCAGAAAGCTTTTTACGGTTTGGAGCTTTTAAAGAGTACACAATCACATGCAGAGCGCATTTGACAGTACATGGACAATCACAACACACACACACAACTGTCAAAGGAAAGAGGTCATGTCGGAGGTCGGCCTAATGGGACTTGTGCTGAAAATCAAACATGAAAGAGCTCTACATCGATGGCTCCGTACAACCTCTCTGACATGTGACCAAGGTCTTAGGAAGCCACTGAGGCCACAGAGGGGCCACGCTCTTCCCCTGCTATTGACCCTTGTACACTCACAAACACACACAGTACGCATTAATGTGTATATACTCTCTCACACACACACAAATTGACAGATGGACTCACTCTTTCTGTGCACTTGCATGCATGAGTCACTGGCATGGCTGCGTGGCCGTGTTGTGATGAAGGCGAAGGCTCTGGGGGGTTGGAGCTGGGAGCAGAAAGCTGGGGGTCGCTGGCCCGTCCTTGACCCTCCACTGGAGCCTGATGGACACAAATTAAAGATCGGAATAAAAAACTATATACACACAGGTGCCACTGACGCTGAAAGACTGAGGCTTAAATAGGGTTAATAAATATGAATATGTTTTTGTGTAAATGTAGAACAATACATGGTGACCGAGTTGTTGAGTGCTAATGATATTGTACAACTTTTGGTTTAAGGCAAGTAGAAGGAGAAATAAAACAAGTTCCAGACATTCACTGAAAACAATAAAACAAAATAAAAGAGCTGTTCAATTTCTCTAAAAATTCTAAGGGTCATGATAAATAATCATGTTTACTGCATAGATGCATAGATCCTGCTCACATGAATTCAATCGAGCTGCACATTTCACACACTCATGGACATCAGTCCCCGAAATACGTCTGATTTGTGTCATCAAGATCCACGAATTAAAGAAATAAAGAAAAACTAAAAACCCAAACACCCCTCGAATGTGTTTCTCCGATTTATAATCGCTCACTCTCACATCTCGACCTCACACTCTATTATTTCTGCCCTGACACACATTGTTCCCAATATCACATACTGTACATATACCCTCTCAATTGCAGTCCATCACACTCAGTTCAGTCAGGGGTAAATAGCTGTGACCAGAGAGGCCTTATCCTCCATGAGCCCATCGACCCTCAGCCACAGAGAGACACAGAGAATATGAGCGTTCCACGTCCAGGCCTCGCTGCCACGCGTGAGGCATCGGAACAAACGCTCCAGTCAGACCTCCACATGCTGCGAGGCTATGAGAGTGATCTGCTTTACTGACGCACTGTCAATACCATACAGGCACAGGCAGAGACGTAGGAGGAGAGAGCGGGTACGAGGATGAAGTATCTGCCCGGCCTGCAGCCACTCATCTGTCTGTGTCTTTCTGCCACACAGTCACATATAAACTCACGTTTACTGAACATAATGGACTCAAGAGGAGGGGTTTACTTTCAGTTTTATTCAAGAGACAGAAGAATGACCATTACATGATCAAAGAAGAAGAACAAAGGCTATACTGTGTCTTCTTCTCTGCTCCTAAAGTGCATTACTGGTGTCTTCAAGTTTCATTCAATGTGTTTTTGTTGGATTCTCAGACTCTGTGTCTGTTTTCCTTTGTTTTGCACGAGCTGTTTACCTTGGATGGAGATACTTTGTACTACTACTATACTGGGATTGTACTCTCAGTTGAGGAGAGCATCCGGACTCTTACTTCGACCCTGCGGGGGAATCGGGGCGGTTTCCTGTGTTACCACGGCAACCATGGAAAATAACAAGAAACCCGGAAAACGGAGACGAAGGTAAAAAATGTTTTTTCTATTTGAATAGTTTATTCTAGTTTTATATTTACTCTATATATAAGACAATTTAAATAATGTGCATGGATCAAGCTGAGCTGATTTCGCTGTAGTTTGATATTTTAGCGGCTGTAAAAGGAAACAACAGAAGTAGAGGTGGACTGTTAAAGCTGTGGACTGTTAAAGCTGTTAAAGCTGTGATTCTAAGTATTTTAATTAGTAAACTTACCACAGAACGTGACTTATACATCACACTGAAGCTTGAATTTATTTAGTATTTATTAGTCTGCACGATTCTGTCTGCAGGAACGTTTCCCACCGATCTCCCCGGGACAGACGCTCGTTCCCCGCAGCTGCCAGAGGCCGATCAGAGGAGCTGGACTTCTTTGTTAACACACAGGTACACACACACAGGTACACACTCAGGTACACACACTCAGGTACACACTCAGTTTGATGAGATAAATTAATACCACGAATAGTTTTTGAGTTATCAGCTGACTTCATGCAAAGCGCAGAAATCATCAGACACATCTAGCGCTGCAGGATAAAACTTATCGATGTCGTGTTCATCAATAGCGATGCAAAGGAAAGTTCAACATGTGTGAGTTGCTCGTGCATCATGCAAACGTAGTGAGGAGGGTTCACACGTCATCGGATTTGGGGGGAAAAAAGCGTTTTGTGGTGATGTTTAAAAAAAAAACATGAAACCAAACCGACCCACATCATTTCAATCTTCCAAACGATCCCTTTAGTATCACAACTAAGTAGTAAAGTGCACACCTCCACCACACACATACATTTAGAAAAACCAGACTTCAACCAAACCTTTGAAATCCAGAAGCTTCTGCCAGAGAGTTAGTGTCATGGGGCCTTGTTCAGGGATTCCCACCCATGGTGAGGTTGCAGTGTCCTGCACATATCTCCACCCCATCTTCAGTTATCCTCCATGTTTCCTTTTCAAACACCTCAGCAGCTCAGCTCACTGATGAGCAGGTGTGCTCAGGCCCTCAGGTTGCAGCTGATTGGCTGGAGAGGAATCACTTCCTCTTTCACAGCACAGTGACAAACCTGAAGGTGCATTTATGTGCTCCTCAGAAAGTCCCATTTTCCTCAGTTGGGACGTTGGGAACACGCCAACGTTCGTGTGAAGGAAAAGCACGGGTGTGAGAGATGTTATCAATGAAGGCCTTCGACCATTTAAGTCAGCGAGAGCATGACTTCCTGCAGCCATTGTTAATGTCATCAGTTGTGCTTGTGCTTTTCCTGCTCAGACTAAGATCTGTGGAGAAAAGCCTATTGGTCATTATCGCCCTCTCACTCGTCTTTGCTCAGGTGCTTTGACTCAGTGTGAGCTCAGGTCATGTAGGAAAAAAAGGTTGTGCATATGAATTAAACAGTACTGAGACGACGCTTTGTGTGTTCGGTCCTCCAGGGTCTGTCTGCGCTCCACATGGCCTGCCTTTACGGCCAGCTGGGTCCTCTTCGGGTCCTGGTGAAGACCACGTTGGACGAGCTCGACAGCAGCGATCCTCAGGGGCGCCGGCCCATCCACATGGTCATGTCCTCCCAGAGCTCGCCCAAGTCCGCCGCCTGTCTCAGATTCCTGCTGGAGAACGGAGCAGACATCAGTGTGTAGGGGCCTTATTTTGAAATGTTCCTCAAAATACATCTCAGAGATGAAAATAGAGAGAATAAGAAGTCAGATGAATGATTCAGTACATGATGATGAACAGCCACAAATAAGATAATAACGTTTCATCATTTCTAACCAGAACCACAGACTCCGGGCAAACACCGCTGCACCACGCGGCTGCCGCAGGCCTCCTGGACTGCGTAGAGATCCTGGTGCAGGCCGGTGCAGATGTGATGGCCCAGGACGACATGGGACACACACCTCTGGATTTGGCTCGCGTCTGGTCCCACAGAGACGTAGGGAGGTAACAAGCTGGAGGAACAATTCACGGCAAAATCAAAAGTCCAACAAGTTTCAGTTGCTTAAAACACAACTTGTCTGTGTAGGTATCTGAGAGGCTGCATGTGGCTGGCAGAGAAGAAGAGAGAAATGGAGGAGAGGAAGCAAGTTCGGGTTCTATACAGGGATCTTGTTGCCGAGGCCAAACTGAATGAGCTCAACAAAAGGGTAAGTATGTTGTAAATCAGTAAAACAGGACATCACATAAATTACCTGAATTCAGGAATCCAGATTTCTAGCTTCACTTCCACTATATGTGATTTCAGATTCTTATAGACAGGAAGATGAATGAGTGGGCGGCCAAGAAAGGTTTACCCAACATCAAGGCTTTCTCCCCCAAAGTCATGGTGAGCCAGTACCACACAAAGTGCCTCTCATCCGATCACGATACATCTAATGTGGGTCTGAGGAAGCTCAAGCCAAGGCCGAGGGAATCCAGGCCTGACCTCCATGACAGTGTCATGGTGTGGACGGACAGCAGTGGCGGGGGGCGGCCTCAGTATATCACCAAGTGGGAGAGCATGCCTCGTTACGCCCCTGACGTGCCTTTGGACATCCTCAAGAGGGTGTTGTTCCCCATGGCGTCCAGGATCAAATCCCCTCAGGACTTTAAGGCGCGGGTCATCGAGGAGGTCACGCACAGAAGATGCCCCCAGGGAACGAGCCGCTCACCCTGGACGGAGGTGGCCGAGCACCTGGTTGAGGTGTTGGAGCCTGGATGTGAGCGCTGAAAGAGCTTCAAGTTCAAGTTGTGTAAAATGTATCATCGTAACATTTAATTGTTTTATTTAGTTGCAAGTAGAAAGAACAGGATCGTGTGATGTATTTTTAGATTTAACATCATCATAGTTTTTCATACAGAGTTCTCACAGAGTCAGCTAGCAGGAGACGTCAAGAGCAGAAACGTCCTCATGAAACACCCGGCCATCTCATAACCTCAGCTCTGAGTGACAAACCTGAAAAAGCCAGACTCTCCAGAAAGCAGGATGAGTCGAGGGGCGAGGAGTAAACCCTGAGTGAACTGGGTCACCTGTCACAGATGTACCCCTGCACTTTCACTGATCCCCCCAGGGGAGTGAGTCGGGATCCAGGTGAGGGCTTGTCAACAGAGTATGTGTGTGTGTCTACGGGCGGTGGCCTGTCAACTAGAGCTGTGGGTGTGTATGTGTGTGAGTGTGTGTGTGTGTCGTGGTTTTGTCTTTTCCCTTCACGAAGCACTTCACACCTCAGTGGGGGTCAAAGTGCACACTTGCCTCGGCCTGGTGCACCCACTGTGACCGGGCCACATGGGACTTGGGTAATTTAACACCATTCAGATAAACAGTCTGACACAAATATATATTCTTGTACTTCTATTTCAGTGAGGACACTCGTTGGCATAATTCACCCCCAATTCATACCCCACCCTCAACATCCGCTTGCCTCCATTTCCTCTGACACAACCTGTGGAAAGAACCATTTAATCTTCCAAATTATTTCAACAAAATCTTTTATTTTATTTTACAATTGAGTGTTTAACAGGCGACAATTATCCACACTCGAGAGATTGTTAGAAAGAACTTCTGTCTCTTCAATCGAACTTTCACCAAACCAGATTGAGCAGCGTTTTGTCCCCAACACCAAGAGTCCCAGCACAGGTTTGATCTTCAGAAGTGTTTTCATTCGTCTTTGACAGTGACAAAAAAAATCTGTTTGTTACTGTGACTTCTCTAAAAAAAAAAAAAGAAAAATCCCAAAAAAAGGGTGGGAATCTGAGGAGTAACAGAAAAAAATCTCACCGTGCGTCGTTTCCGTGGTGAGGTGTTGATGATTTCCTCTCTTGTAGCTCATCAAATTGAAAGGGAAAATGAATCCTATCAAACCACCTTTGATTTAAACCCTGTTCATCAGTGTGCTGTGACAGGGCGGGGCTTTTATACCATGTCATACTTTGCAATCAAAAAAAGTACTTCCACAGATCAGAAGCTGATTTCTTCAGTTAACTACAGACTGAGCTTTTTCATTTTAATCCCAAGTGCTTCAGTGGCGACCTGTTTATTTTTACCTGCAGCTGATTGGCTAGTTTTATCCTTTCTAGGGTTTCACACCAAAAACAACAAAACACAGACGTCAGGATTAAGAGAGGAAGCACCTTTAAAATCTCCCAATCTCCAAACCACCTTCTCAACAGTCGTACTTTGTCTCCTGAACTATTTTCACTACTACTTTGTGTTTCCACTCTGATGAGCAGCAGGGTGTCAAGAAAAAAATAAAGATAACGATTTATCTGCCAAAAGTCAAAAAAAATTTACAGATATTTGTTGGTTGTTAATTTCAAACCTGCACACGTATATCTTTTGTACCAAAGCTTTAAAAATGGAGTCACAATAATAAAAGCGATGCGCTAAAGACAAGTTCTCGTCTGCAAGGTCTCTGGTAGATGTCGTTAGCAATCAGTCCAGACAGAGACAGACAAAAGTGGTCTGGGTAAACTCGTCGGCTCGTCCAGCAGAAAACTCTCCTGTGTTCATTGGTCCGTCCTCTTCGTGTGCTCTCTTTCCCCCTTTTTTGTCCTCTGCTTAGTTTAAGTCCTGTCCAGAAATTTTCACAGTCATTCCAGCCTCCCCCTTAATCTCTGGCACACACTCTCACACTCACCCCTGACCCCCCGAACCTGCACCCAGAGTCTGAGCTCTTCAGTACATTTTCTGTCGGCTGGGCAGCACTGCCTCCTTGAGGAAAGAGAACACGAGGAGGATCCCCGACCTCTTCCCTCTCTTGCCCTTAGTGAAGTAATTTGACACCACGTCATCTGAAAAGGAAGGAATGGAAACAGTTACTAATTATAACATATGACACCAATGATCCTGAGCACGACTGCAGGAGTCTGAAATCTGTTTAGAAGTCTGGACGTTAGGAAATGTGACCACACATGTGTGATGTGATTTGAAAAGTTGCTGGTTGTTATGTGAAATCTAATAAATCTGTTGTTTGAGTTCACACAGAATCTGTTTCGGCTTTATTGACCAACTTCATATACAGGGCAGTTTCCCCCAGTGTTACGTTCCTCTCAGTCTACTCACGCATAAATAAACTCACAGGAAGGGACATGGAAAATATAAATCTAAACAAATTAATTTAGGAAAATCTGTTCAGGTATAAGAGCAGATGATCCAGAATGAACAGTTCAATTACATGTGAAAAGAAATTCAAGTGTGGGAACAAATGGACAGTGGGAAAAGGATACTGCGCCCAACGTGGGGCTCGAACCCACGACCCTGAGATTAAGAGTCTCATGCTCTACCGACTGAGCTAGCCGGGCTGATGGACACCAGAATACCTGATGTGATCGATTCACCGACTTAACTCTTACTCTAACAAAGTAAACACACAAGAAAATTGCACTTTATATACATTTAAGAGTTTAAGATAATATTCTCACTTAATTGAATTATTATGAATTTAAATGTGGTCTTACAGGGGTATTTTTTTCAGCTGCTGTACAGTAAAAAATGGGGCTCGAAACCTGTAACTACCAATGTGTAGCTGAGGTGATGGATTCGGTCTGAACTCAGCAGCTTTTATGTGTCTTCAGTAGTTTTAGAACCATATCCAAACAAACGTGACAGATTTGGTGTGGAATCACATTTCTTATCTTTTTATAATAATGACTTCCTCTGGTTACAGCTGTCGCTGGTGCAGAGGCATAAAAATCTGTTTTGATATTCCCGGAAGAGAAGCTCACCTCCTTGCTGTATGGTGGACGGCAGAACATTTTCACCCGCTGACAGTGACACAAAGAAGGCAAAGGGGATCACCCAGAGGCAGATGGTGAAGTAGGCCAGCACCTGAGGCCAAAAAAGATAAGCGGAATAAGTTTTATCTGAATGATGTGTAACAGTAGAACATATTTCCCAAATTCATTACAACAAACAGTTATGACTAAGCGGATTAATCTGAATATTGGATATGTATAAATCTGAGATGTGAAAATGGCGCCCGCTCGAGATCCTTACCTCTGAAAATGGGTAATACTCTTGTGCAAAGTAATGGAAGGCCATGTAATGGTTCACCACTATCAACACTGCGGAGTGGAGACAAAGGAAACAGGATAGTGAGGAAGATGTTACAAGTTCATTTGAGGAAGATGCCGTTTGCAGTTGCTTTGTGTTTGAGTCTGTCGTACTGACCGCAGGAGAGGATGAAGTTAGGGGAGCTCAGCAGAATGTAGGGGAAGGTCTGCAAGAGGCCGAAGTACACCAGGTTGGTGAAAAGGCCAACTCCCACCATCAACACTGGGAAGCCGTCAAAAACATAGAGGCCTGCCAGCACACCTGTAGAGAACTGGACGCAATCACACATGAAGTAAGTGACTGCTATCAGCCTTCAATAAGTAAATTCTACAGCTGAACCTACTCACCAGAATCATGTATTTTATAATTCGACTGGTGGCTACTGTGTATTCTTCTATTAGTTCTGCCAGGTAGTACAGGCCAGCAGCTGATCGAGGACAAGTGATGAAAAGAAAAATCACAAAAAATGTTATGATATTGTTACTCAGTATTAAGATAAAGCATAAAACATAAATATTAAATATACATACTCGATTCTATTATTTAAGGGTCCAAAATTAAATATTTTTTGAAATGTAATAATGTAGTAGGGGATATATTTTAAAATATACCACACGTGTTTTCTATCCTTGATGCTGAAGACATGATTCAGTCGGTACCGAAAATGTGCTGCGAATCAATATGTAAGGAAAGAGACCAAGTAGCATCAGTCCATTCAAAGAGGCCAAAACAAAGAGCAACAGCTCATGGAACGTTTGTTCTGTGTCACACTTAAAGCAATCTGAACTTTCCAAAAGACAAAGATAAGATGATTCAACTTTCAAAGTCCATATTTGTCAAACACTATCCCAAAACTGTATTTGCTTCACAGTTTAACTTAAAAAGTGTAAACAAGACAAAGAATGTAAAGCAAACTACCCCACAGTGTTGGACAGATTTCAGCTCTTAACAGACACAGTTTCGACTCGTTAACAGTAAGAGTTTCAGTTTCAATCCTTCCAACTTAATTAATGTCTTAGATAAGATGTTCTTATTAACGGACTGACCTTTATTGTAGTATAAACTTTTTCACCAATGATTAACTCATATGTGAAAACTTATCAAACTTTATTAAAGGTAAACTTAAAACAAATGACACTGATCTTGTGTTTTGACATCTTAGCAAACGTGAAATCACTGAACCTAAATGATATTAAAATAAAAACAAGAAGTCTCTTCAGTAACTTCTGCTGCAGCTCACACACACACACACAGAGTGACCGGGTTACTGACAGAGCTGTTCAGGAGGAGCCACACCTGACAGCTGCACACTTACGTGGACACACACTCTCTTTGCCACGTATCATGCAGACGATCAGAAGCAAACTAAGAACCTCGCTAAACCAAACACCCTGTTGGAGCCGGTTTGTCGACAGCATTTAGTAACGTAAACAACTGATCACACCTCCAAGCTAACTTTTCTGAGCACTGAAGCTAGCATGCCCACCTTTGCCCTGTGCACACTGCAGCTGGATGCTACTTCAATCGCCATGCTGCAGACGGTGTCAAACACAAACACGTTGTTTGCTGACACAGACAACAGACTGATTAGTTTGTACTCTTTAAAACCCGGAGAGCCCTGTACAGTGAGAGGTAACGCTAGCATCTGTTAGCACACATTACTTCCAGCTCAAGAGTTGCCAGTGTCACTAGAAAACTAACAAGAGTTGAAAGTCCCGAGATTAAACGGTAAAACATGAATATTGCGAATTACATTTGTTTGAAAATAGATGACGTGATCGTGCTCGAAAAGGAAATAGATGCAAAACTAGCAAGCTAGCTAGCTAGCTAAGTGAACAGGTCAGTGTGTTTGTGAGATAACAGGCAACTTATTTAAAACTTGAGGAAGTTTTACTTTTTACACGCGTGTCTTATTAATAACACAACGATCAGTGCAGAGATGTTAAAATGATAAACAGCTGCGTTAACCTTTACCGCTGAACCTTTAAATGCTAGTTTTGATAGCGTTAGCGTTAGCAAGCAAATCTTGGCTAGCACGCTAGCAGTTGCAGGGCTTGTCATCGCGCACTTACCTATGGCGAGAGTGACGAAGGAGATGTGGATCACCAGCGACAGCCAGCTGAGCAAATAAATAAACCACATCTCTCTGCATATGAGACAACGCACACAAATAAAACAGAAAAACACAGATAGCTAGCTGGGTGCTAACTGCTACAACTTCCTCCCTCGGTGTCTTCAGTGCGAGCTGACGAGAGCAGGGGAGAGGGGACTCGGGCTTAAGGGATACAGGTGTGGCGGAGGCTGCAGCGCCACCGCGGTTTGGCGGAAGAATTGCAGTTGTGTTACACGTTTCAAAAAACGTTGTGTTGAATAAATTCAGGTCAGAATAAAATGGATGAGATGTTTGTTCCTGTCCATTGCTTAGTTTTTTTTGTCAGATGACTTCTACTCATTGTGGATGGCCTCATCAAACTTCAACCAGGAAATTATGTTTTGCCTCATGAGGACCAGGCTTTAGTCCCCGTGAGGTCGACGGGTCCAGACATGGTCAGTGTTTATGTCGGGAAAGGTCTCATACACAAATGCACGTCTCTCTATGGTTGAGAGGACACTCATTGACATAATCCATTTCATGACCCTAACCTTAACCTAAACTTAATGCTAACCCTAAAACCAAGTATTAACCCTCAGCCCACTGAAGTTGTGAGGACCAGCCAAAATGTCCTCATAATGTCAAATGTCCTCACAATGATGGTACTGAAACAAAATTGGCACTCATAACTATAGGCCCACACACACACACGTCTCGCTGACTTCAGAGGTCATTGACTTACATTGGGTTCTTGGAAACTTATTCTAACCTTAACCATAGTTACTACTTACCTCACCCAAAATGTAACTTAAACCTTACCTAATCTAAACCTCAAACTCATCTTCAACATAACATTTAATGATTCATGTTATGAGGACTTGATTTTTGTCCCCTAAATGTGTCTGTGGAAACAGATGACGGTCCCCACAACATGAGTAATACCCGGACCACACACACACACTATCCATCACGTGTATGAATTCAATAACATGGAGAAGGTGGCGGCCCACATCACTGTATCTGAAAAGCTCACACCTTTGAGAAACAATTAAAAATGTATGGTGCAGAGTGAAAAGGCAGAGGCTTTGGTAAAAAGAGCTAAATAAAGTAAATATATAATGTGAAACAGTGTGAAGACACTAAAATGGTGTCGGAATCAAAGGTGAGAGTAATTTCATCCCCTTTTCAAATGCTTTTAACAAAGGCACAGAGATAAGATGACGGGCATGGTGTGAGGCTGTGTGTGCTCACTCATGCATGCGTGCACTCATATATATACAGTATCTGTGTGGAGGTGAGAAAACAAAAGGCGACCTGCTGCATTTAAAGAGACTTTCAGCAGGGACGTGCACTGCTCACCTGAGGCTCTTATCTCAGCAACACCTCTGGGCTCTGGGTGTGAGAGCTTTAATGTGCCTAAATAAAATGGCAGCCGCCGTCCGTCTGCTGGATCCAGCTTTAAGAGGCAGACACCTCGGGAGAGAAGTGGCCAAGGTGAGCGCATCCCATTCAAGGGTGTCTTTATTTAATGGCTCGGGCTATTTTCTATCTGTATTCTCCAGTATTGAAATCCCTGTAACTTGCACTTAGATCAAATAAAAACCCAAGCAGCCAAAAAGAATGATGTCGGACATTAACCACGGCTGAGGGAGCTCCATTTCCTTTGACACGCAACAAGTCCTGGCTCTCAGGGGTAGGCTTGGGTTAAATGGAATTTGAAAAAATGCATTTATCTGTTTCTGTTTGACCATGAATGTGGGATTTGATGGTTGTTTGCAATATGCCCCACCCGTCTGCTGCTCCCAGGAGGTTAAAACAAACATCAAGCACTGTATCTGATCCAGAGGTGAGTCTGTTCTTAGTGTTTATAACAGAAACCAAGACAAGTCTCTGGTTTCCTTACATTTTATTGTAAGGGATCACAGACGCAGGGCTTTTTCAGTGCAAACACATGATGTGTTCCTTAAAAGTAACAGAAAAAAACATCCCTGTAGCTCAATAAAGACTTCTGCAGTTCATCATCATATCAAGCATTAATGACAATGTCTTCCTCTGACTGATTTAATTTTGCCTGGCTGATGATCAGTGCTGATGCTCGGATGCGAGAGTCTCTCTTCTCCCTGTTCTGCTTCAGCCTCCGGAGCACAGGGACGCCGCTGCGCTCCTCTGCCCACGGAGCATCTCCTGCTGCTGGGCCACACAGAGCGCCTGGCTGGGGGTCTAATCGAGAGATCAGCGCATCATCTTATCAGGCACGAAATCCCCAAAAAGCAAAAAAAGAACTAGAGGATGAGCTACAACAGCTGAACACAGTGATATAACAAGGCACGTTGTTCTGGTTATAAATATTACTGAGGGGGTTTGCCTGCAGATGAGAGGAGGTGAAGGCAGGAAGTGATCTGCCGTTTGTTTTTGATTCTTCTATCTTTTCCTTTTAATACATTTAAGTGTGTGTGTCTAGCATGGAAACACTGTATATAAAGAGTATTAGCTCAAAGCATTAAGGGAAGATGACATTTTTCTCAGGAATTTCATACCCTGTGTTTGGGTCGGGTCCTGGTTCTCCCCCATCGCTCTCCTCCTCCTCTGGAGCACCAGCAGCAGCTCCGCCTCCCCCACATTTCGGCCCATTCCCCTCCTGGATGGAAGTCTGCGGTGGTGCTGGACCTTCATGTTGCCCTGGAGCGTCAGATGGTTAAAGACGTTTCAGAATGCAGTCAATGGTGCTACCACTTTCAGTGTAATGGTTCATATTGTATAGGGAAAATTTAAATTGCTACCAGCATTCCTTTCAACTCCAGAACTGCTGATTTTCTGTTTTCACTCCTCTGGTCCTGTAACCAGATTTAAGATATGAAGAGAATATCCAACTGCAACAGAATCACATTTATTTTATAATAAAAGCAAAAATGAACAAAGGTATAAAGATACTGACCCTCCATGAACTGTCATCGTCCTGTGAGCAGAGAAGTTGAATGGATGGTCGTTATAAAATAAAATAAATCATTTTGAAGTTTTGTTTGGCGTGGCATGTTCATGTGAACTCAGCGTACAAACACATGTGAGAGAAATTAAGGATATGAAAATAAATATGTTCTTGCATGAAGCCTAAAACACTCATTTCAGTCACAAACAGTTTTTCTACCTGAATATTTTTCATGGGCCTCAGGATGATTCCTTTTTTTATTCTCTCCATCATTTCATCCATTGCCTTTGCCGTCGGAGAGGGTGCTGCTTCTAAATATTGAAAAATAGATTCATTTATTATTATTTGATAATTGGTGTTTCTGTTCTGCACTTCCTCAAATCTAAACTTACATCTTATATATATATATATATATATCATCACATTCACATTATATTGCATACTTTGAGAAAATATCCAGTATGTGGTGTTTAAATAAGTCCAGTCAAAGATAAAATATATCAGTAACAGTAAAAATTAGGAGAAGGTCCAGTGAGACTCACTGTTTGCATCTTTACTGGCTCCATTTTTCCTCCTGCTCCTCAGGAAATCAAGTGAACTAAACAAAACCAGAGAAATCCCAGGTGTCAGAGGACTGGAGTTTTATAAATGGATTTTACAATGTTAGATACTCAACACATGGATATATCCATTATTTCTGAAAGTTAAAACGCCTCTGAAACATCATTAAACTGATCACGTGCAACTCAAACTGTCCACTGAAACTTCCACTCAGTTCAATGTCAGAAGAAGCTCTGAGTGACACTTACTTGTTGACAGTAGAGGGAGGAGGTAGAGGTGGAGGAGGAGGTGGTGGAGGAGGAGGAGGAGGAGGAGGAGGAGGCGGAGGAGGAGGGGATTTCTCCACTGGTTCATGAGTCAAATTCTCCCTCTTCAGGGTTTCTTGTAAATGTTTCACTGCAAAAGAACGACAGTAAACCAGTATCATAAACTGAGAGAAGTCCAGAAAGAGCAACGTGACATTACAACGCGTGTCTTTTCCAGCACATCTTCTTATTCATGGCCCTTCGCTAAGTCAGATGTCGGGGCAGTTTTCTCTGCTACCTTCCTCCTGCAGCTGAGTGACGGTGCTGTTGGCGTCAGACAGCTGAGTTTCCAGAACCTTCCTCTCCTCCTCTCTCTTCTCCAGCTCTTCTTTCAGCTCCGAGAGGACGCTGCTCTCTCCCACACTGCTCTCACTCTTTTTTACCTGGACGAGACAAACAGGGGACATTATGCAGAGACTCAATATGCCCGTTTCACTCCAGTGTCACGACACTCCCTTTCATCAGGTCTACACACACCTGGTTCTGGTAGTAGCCCTGGATGTCACTCAGCGCTGTGCTGATGTTGGAGATTTGCTGGAGGGCCTCCTGCAGCTGCAGGCCGGTCTCTGAGCTCTGTGTGTGGGCCGCATTCTGCTGCTCCAACATCTGACAAGACATCGAACTTCACCGTCTGACACCTCAAACACATATTAACAATTATCTGCTTCCATGAAAATGGGGAAAGGAACACATCAGTGAGAGTGAAACACAATATTAGAGGAAAGATGGCAAAAGATCTTTGTGGCTAGTTGCACCCCCGTCCTTGCGAGGTCGTCACAACACAGAGAAAATGTTTTCAAACCTCTTCTCTGGTCGACAATGACTCAGAGGCCTTGTTAGAATAACTCATCTGCTTCATTGGAGGCCGGGAACAATGCGAACAGGACGATTCATCAGGGAAACAAAGCATCATTCTTCCTGCTTCATGATCAACACATCAAGCTTAACCTTAGATTCTTTTATCTACGCCGAGCTCAAGGCTCAATAAAGAAAGCTTTTGTTACTGTACCTGAGCTTTTATTTTGGTTAATGTTGTGTATATGGAGGTAAATGTGGGTATAGAATATTCAGATGAAATTAGAAAACTTAATTAATCTATCACCAAAAGAAAACAAGAGTAAGGTCAGACTTTAAATGAGAAAGCAAATCCTATCTTTGATTTGTTTACAAAAAAGGCTGCAAATATTAGTTTACATTTAACTTTCCTAACATTTAATTATCTCCAACAAGGAGGATATGTTTTTTCATTACGTTTGCTTGTTTGCTTGTTAGCATGGTTACGTAAAAAAAACAGATTCAAATAATGGTGCATATCCAAATGAAAATCAGGATCTAGTGAATTTAAATGTGGTTTCATGAAGGAATGTTGGGCAATGGCGGAGGCTCTGAACTTTTTCACATATCCATTAAAATTCCCTTTTATATTTACAGAAACAAACTAATTCACAAACTAGTTTACTCCAGAATCAACGTTAAATGGAATATCTGAGCAGTTGTAGTCAAACCCTCTAATTCTCAGAAACAACTCAAAGGTGGTGACTCTGGTGTACTCTTGATATATTTGGTTCATGAACCGTCTCTGTGACGGGTTGTAGGGACATTTTTTGGGAACAGGTCCAGCATAAGAGAACAGGAAGTGTGAAAAGAGTGGTTTTCATTTCTGCGTTTCCACAAACCGAAGCAGCAGGTTTGGTGAAACTCGCTATCACAACATCCACACTGCAAATTACACCACTCTAATCCCTGCTCTCCCTTCAGCAGACACCAATTTTCACACAGCAATTAGCGCAATTATTTAATACATACAAACACACAGGGCCCAGCCACACACAGCAACACAAAGAGACAAAGATACACACAGACACACACACAGAAAAAGTCCAAATTGTTTCCTGTTTGAGGCCCTGCATCATTATACCACCATGCATCACAGAGGAGAGGTGTGAATGGTTGGTGTTTTCAAAACACATGAAAACAGACAAATAGTAGTGCATACAAGAGGCATTCAGCGCAGGGGGGGTCTTTTACCATGAATTGAGAGTAAAGGGGCTGAATAGTGTGAACAGTCGGGGGTCCTTTTCACAGGTAAGGACCCCTGCGAGGCGGCCCATTGTGCGCCTGTCCGGTAAATGGAGGACACCGCGCACAAAGGCGACAATTGCTATATGCTCGGCAAAACATAAAGGTGTCAGGCAAAGACAGGTTGTGCTTAAAGACCACTATTCTCCTTCAGCGGCGGTGATGGCCGCTAATTATGGCGAGGGGAGGGGCCAAATGGGAACAGAGAGACATTTTTTGAAAGAAAGGGCTTCATTATGGGAGCAGGTGGGGCAGCAGAAAACTTTGGTGTGTGTTTGTGTGTGTGTGTGTGTAAATAAATTGGTGTTTTCCCTGCATGTGTACGAGTGTGTTCCTGCTTTTGTCTTTTGTGCGTGAGTGCACACACAGAGCAAGGATTTGACCAAAGTGTCAGCAGTGTGAAAACAGAGAATGGAGACCCCTTCTCCCGTCCCACCACATCAGCTGCTGCCTGACAGAAGCAGTGTGTGCCCCCACACCTCCTCTCACCGACCCCCCAGCCCCCTTCCCCCAAGTGTCCGTCTGTTCACCCCAGTCGCCCGAAGGTCAGTGCCAACACTCCTGCTCCCTTCCTGTGGCACGACCTGTCACCCTCCACATCTATAGGTGTGAATGTACGACAAAATGTTTCATCCTGTCCTGAAAACACACACGCACACACACACACACACACACACACACACACACACACACACACACACACACACACATATATGCATGCCATGTGCTCAGACCTGGTGGGCGAAGACTTCAGCGCGCTGCCGGAGGCCCTCCTCCAGCTCCAGTCTCTGAGCCATAACTTCGAACTCCTCTGTGACAAGCTGGGAGACTGTGCATGCAACCACACACACACACACACACACAAAACAAAATAAGTATTTATGATGCTTCTAAAATTTTGCACTGAATTTGCTTCATAGATTCATCTGTAGAACATTAATCGTGTCAGGACATTTAGAAATAAAAAATGCCATATATGCTGAAAAATATGAAAAAAAATCAACTTTAAAGAGTCAATTATTTTCTTGAATTCAATTATTTTCATGGTTGGAGGAACATTGTTGTTGCTGTAGTTGTTTTTGTTGTTGTCACCTCCACCAAGGACGTTGTGATATCACCCCTGTTCGTTTGCTCGATTGTTTGTCAGCAAGATTTCACAAAAACTACTCAACGGATTTGCATGAAATTTGGCAGAAGGACGTGGCTCGGGTCAGAGAGAGACCCGCTACATTTTGATGTGTATACAGGAATAGTTTTCACCTTCTTTAACATTGTGAAATGCTTTTTTTCTTTTGACATTTTCACAGATTTTTCAGGCACTCATTTATGGATCCTGATGAAAATAATCAGAGTGTGTGCGATGTGGTTCACCTTGAGTGAATTTAAGGGAACTGTTGGGCCTTGGCAGAGGTATTAACCTTACTTACTGCCGTTCTAGTTGTTTTAGTTGTTGTTGTTGATTGGAAACAATGTGAAATCCAAATAATTTTCCATTGTGGTTGGGAGCATGAACAATAAAGATCCAATTATCTGGGGAAATTACTGATATTACAGTGATAAAAATATTGGTTTCTAACAGCACTGCTATGACGAGAGCTTACCTCGTTTAAATTTATTCACGGTCTTGCTCTGTTTACTCATTTTCCTCAGTATGGCTTCTTTCTCCTCCACCTCCAGAGCAAGCTGGGAAAAAATGTCTGAGATAAGGCACACTGGTCTGCACACACACACACACACACACACACACACACACACACACACACACACACACACACACACACACACACACACGTACTTGCTCCCTGAGTAGATCCTGCTGTGTGATCAGATCCTCTCGCTCTTGCTCCAGCTGCAGCTTCTCGGCCAGCAGACCGTCCACTGACGCCTGCAGCTCTGACACAGACACAAAGCAGCTGATGATGAGTTCAAGACACAATCACTGAGCACTAATCACCAATACATGATCAGAGCACGACTCGTCATTCCGGGCCGACTGTCATCAAAACCTGATTCCAAATTTTTAAAGGGCTCCAATCCTTAAAAGCACCTTGTAATGGTTGTGTTGAAATTTGTGTCATTATTATAATGATATATATATATTCATTTATTAAGCTTTGAATCAGGTGAATTCCCATCATGAGTAGTTCGGACTAACCAGCGATCTTGGCCTGACTCTCCAGCAGCAGCGTCTCCTCACCACCGTCGAGATCCTCCACATCACTGTTAACTGTGGGGTCAGAATCTGGGTCAGAGGTCACATCGGCCGCGTTTTCAGGCAGCTCGGAGATGAGCGGCATCACCATCTGGCTTCTCCTCTTCAGGGCTTTGTTCTCCTTGGTAACCTAGGCAACAGAGGAGGTGATGGTGAGCGGCGAAGATGCTGGTGTTATTTGTTTGATTGATATGAAAATGAGAAACAAAGGTGAGGTGAGGTTATATTGAAAGAAGTAAAAGGAAAGACACGAGTCAGCAGACACCTTCACAGCCAGAGCCTCAGCGCTCTCCCTACATGACCGTTCAATCTGGAACTGGAGCTCCAGTACGCTCATCTCTCTCAGGAGCTGATTGGAGACTGTAAAAGAAGGGAGGCAGGTTGTTAGTCAAGGTCATTTCAGGAAAATATAGAAGTGATGAATGATTTGAATTAAAAAACGACTCATAATGAAGTTAAAACTCTAAGTTAAATATTCTGTCCTGGAGTTGGGGAAAATAAAATAAGAAGACAGATGTGATTTCTCACCTTCCTCCAGCTCAGACAGTTTGTGATTGGCTTCATCCCTTTGTTTTTCCAGGAGCTCAAACTAACAGCCAGCCAACCAACACACAAAAGAAGAAGCAGGAGAGAGAGATCAATTAAAAACCAACAAACTGACAGTCACAGCTCCACAATCACATGTATCTCATCTAATCAGGTTTGAGCACCTTTAATCTGAAATACTTTGGTTACTCTAATCATTAAGTCCTTTCTCTGATTAAACACTGAAGGTTGGGATAAGTGCTGGCAAGGTAACAGGATCCGCTGGAGCTGGATATTTAATGTTTCCTGCTGATGATTGTCTCTAATGCACATTAGAAAGTGTCTTTGATTAACGAGTGTACCGCATGTCTCTGTCAGTGATACCTGAATGTCTCCCTCGTCCTCGGAGGATAAATCACTCTCTCCATCACACCCTGTGGGAAACAAACAGATGTACTGTCAAACCAGAGAATGTAGACAACAGACAGCTCAGAGGGAGTCGACAAAAGCCCGAGATTCTCACATCCTGTCAGAGAGCCTGAAGAGGAACTTCTTCTCGAGGCCTTCTGGAGGAGGTGGGCCAGAGATGTACAGGAAGGGAAATCAACAATAAACTTCCACTTTCCACCACCACACTAGTTTCCAGTTTCTACTTCACCTTCTCCCACTACACGAGAGCTTTATGGTTCACACAATGCAACTCGACCGCCACCAATTCGGTTGGAGATTCAGGCTCGTTGAGCTCGAGACAATAAATGCGCAAGCTCATAAATCCACTATGATACTTTTTAAAATGAAAACGATTTCCTTCCAGATCAATGTTTTAGCTCCAGGTCAGAAATAATCCCTCTTTTAGAAACTGCAGCAGTCACCGTGTGACTGAAAGAAGTCTCATGATGAAGTCCTACCTGCAGCTGCACAGCCTTCGGTCTGGACCCACATCCCGTTGTCTGCCTGCTCTTCGGTGTTTTAGCTCCCGATTAAACAAACTTAAGCAGAATATTTCAGCAGAAAAAGGAACCTGCTTTCTCTTTGAGCAGCTCTGTTCTTACAATGAGGGAAGCAAGTGGGAATGTGTGCTTACACCCTCCTCCACTTTCACAATAAAAAAAAAAAAGGGAACTTCTTCCTCACGTTGACTAAAAGACAGTTTCGATCATCATCATCATCATAATGTGGATTTCAAGCTAAATGAGAAAGTGTGTTGAGGAATGTGTTTCTTTGCTGACGTTATACTATTGATTGTGTTTGTTTGGTTTTGCTTTGCTCTTGAAGATGCCACTAAACTCGAAGGGGAGGAGGTGAGTGAACTTTTCCCCCCCTTTGTATATACAGTGAAAAGAGGGAAATGTAGCCGCTGTCCATTCATGTGGTCTCTGAGGGACGACACTGTCTCCGTGCTACAAGATCAATGTCACTCAAGCTGCCGAGGCGCAGGAAAAACTGCTTTTATTCCTCTATCAGCATCTGAGCTCCGAGTTCGTGACCTCGGAAACATCCCACACCTGCCATGGGAACCAAATTCTGGGCGATAGATCGGGAGAGGAAGTCGGGTGGCAGCGGAAATGTTGATGACACACATTCCTCCACTATGAATAATTTAAAAACTTCGAATTTCTCATCCCTCAACCCTGATTTATTCATTGGCCCACCTTCCAGGAGTTGATCTCTGGGAGTACGCCCAGAGCTCGTACAGGGTTCAGTACTTCTTCCATTTAACTCAGAGCTGCGTCTCCCAACACTCTCTGACTTTACTACTCTGTCTGTGGGACACTGTATTTAGCAAACATTACTTAAACAGGAATAAATTGTGAATTTATTGTGGGACTATGTTCACCTGTGGATTAATACACATTTTATTAAGTATTTACAGCAGCAGGTAAATGTTATGAGCTGTCAAATTAAAATAAACAGGAACTGAGTCTCTGAGTGCAGCTGCGCTACAGCGTTTGTTAATGAATGAAACGTGTCCTTGATGTAACACACATGCTTTGCAGAGAAATAGCTGGATGGATATTGTTCGAAATAATTTCAGACCCACATGTTTTTACATTTAGACAACAACCAAAGACAGGAAATGAAGATCGACAACGTTTCTCCACAAAATGAAGCTAAAGAATCCTCGATTCTGCTGCTGCCATCTTGGCCTTTTGACGTCATTAGGAGAGTGTGTGCAGTGGTGATCGGAGAGTGGAGCCAATCTCAGCCGTGATGTTTCTATCCACTTTTACAACAAGTAGCTAATTAAACCTGAACCGGAACACTTGAACATTCAGTGGTATGATACGAACTACCTGAAATGACAGAGAACATCATTTCAGAACTTTTCTTTTTGACTTTTTAGATCTGACTATGTCCCATCTACTATCGCGGAGAAGACAGGGTTTATGACCTATACTGCAGACAGCCACCAGGGGGCGATCGAGTTGATTTGGCTATAGGGAGCTGCCATATCATCTTTACACGCATGTCAACAACTCTTTTCTAAGACTGGATAGAAATGTCGTGTCTAATTCTAATTCTAATGGTAAAGTATTTTATCAGAACATTTTACAGATATAATCAATATCAACATATTTACAACTTGTACATTAATTAAATATAATAATCCATGTTGTTGGATGGTTGTAAAAGAGGGTTATCACTGTTTTTATTATTAATGAAACAGAGCCTAACAATTCTCCAAGGTTTCAGCTTGTGGAATAACTTCACTTCAATGTCCACAGGAATTATAAAAATGTCGACAGGGCGGGTTATGTGATCGACAGGATTCGGAAATTACTTGGAAACATTAACAGCGGCCTTGTATAGCTGCTTTTCAAATTCCAAAAGATATTGGCTGCGAGGTTTCTTTATTCGCGACACAAACACGGGACAATTACGATGTCTAATGATTCCCGGTTAAAAATAGGTAATCTAACATAATCAAAAGACCTCATTGAAAGGTCTTTGACATAATTTTGATGCTTTTGAATCACCCTCAAAGCACAAGCGGACGGCCTGTGCAGCTGAACGATGAAAAGCTGCTGTGAATCATGGCAGTGACGTCCTTGTGATTTAATGAGTCCTTTCTCTCCGAGTGTGTTGCTCTCTTCACAGGCACCACCTGAGCACTGAAACCTCCCCGCAGCCTGTCACCCTGACCTTTACTAATGATTCTTCATCGTGTTAATAAAGGTGAAATTGTCACTTAACATCAGCTTTGGTTTGGTGTTTCTCGCGGTGGGCGACATTGTCAGGAAACTCGCTCCTCATTAAGACTGTGGCTTTAAATTTCCGGTTAAATAGAAGCAGATTAGAAAGGCAGAAGCGTTTGTTTTTTGAAAAGACTAAACAAGCTTTCGGTTCTCAGCGAGCCTTTGGCCTTTAATACAATCTGTTGGTTTCGTTTGCAGAATGGGTGATTTTTTTCTGAACAATCGATCTCTGTGCCGTTTTAAAAGCACATCGTGATTGCGTTTCTTTTAAAATCCTGATTCAAAAACATGCAAGTCCCTCCGCTTAGCATTTATAAGCACCACATGAGTATTACAATTGTTAACATGCTGAAAATATCACATTGATAATGTCTTAACAACTATAACTGAAGGCTGATGCTTAAACAGACGAATCATGAGCAAATAAGAAAAGAGTTGTAATGATATAAAGCAGTTTTCAGAGGAGTTATATATGCTACTTTAAAATGTCCTTATAACTGCTCACAACAGCAGAATCATGCATCATCTGTGTTGTATGATGTAGTGATGAAGTTATGACACAGTGCAGAGCTCATATGCTGATTCTGTCATAATGAAAATATATATAAATGAACCAACAACTCAGCATTTCACTAACATAATTGTATTGAGTAAATAATAAATATGTAATAATTAAGTTTATTCGGAAATATTATTCTTATTAGTATTATTATTAAATCAAATTTTATTTAGTGTCTGAAATAGATTAAAATAAATTCTATGACAAAAGTGACAAAGTGTCACCATCAGCCTTCAAAGTTGTACTTATTGTTTCATTTGCACCAGTGTATGTTATTGTATTTTTAGTTAATCTTACCTTATTTTATGACACTTGCATGTCGAGTTGCTTGAGGTGACTGAGATTTAAGATTTTCATTGCAAACATGCACGCTGTATCTGTTGTGCAGATGACAATAAACCTTTGAACTTGCTGTAAGTATTAACAATGGACTTTTCATGCATTGATTTAACTTCATTACTGCACCGTAAATATATCTATATAAAGAAACTTTACTCATCTTCTGTGTTCTCGCTAAACGAGCCGCTGCATGTGGAAGTGCGGGCGTTGTTCCTTCAGAATAAAGGCCTCACCCAAACAGATCACAAATCAGCGCCCTCGTTGTTGATGAAAAGCGGAAGTCGCCCGGTTCGCCCGGCGGAGTTTCCCCGTCACGTGGTTTAATCGGGAGCGAATCAAAAAGGATGTGTCAGAAGTGGGATTCGAACCCACGCCTCCAGAGGAGACTGCGACCTGAACGCCAGCAGCCGCAGAAGCGTCCGTCCAACATTCGCAATGTTGGACTCCGAGAGCCAATCGGATTCGAAAGTCCAACATTCAACGACCAATCATTTCGCCGAATTCTTCCCCCGGTCCAACATTTGACCAATCACGGGGCGGAAATGTTGGACGGGGAATTTTATTTATCGTGGCCGACAGGGGGCGTTTAGAGCGGTGAATACGGCGCAGGAGCGGAGCGTTCGAAACGAGAAGAGAATAAAGCACGTCTGTTCAGTCGACATGGTGAGTATTTACGCATCTAATACACTTCTGTTCACGTTATGAGACGTCAGTTTGAGCCTAGAAGTGATTTCACCTCGCGCGCGTGTGTTGTCACGTCGTTTGCACAGTGCTAATTGTCATGTTGTTAACTTACAATGGCGTGTCGTCAGACGCGGTGACCCGTCCTAATGTATTCGTCGTAGCACACAGGTAGCATTCATAGGGTTATTACAGCGTTATGATGCCGCTGGTCCGGCTTTTATACCTGACACGTGTGTTGTCATGGCTGTTAAAGACGTGCATTCATTCATTCGCGTCCCTGAAGGCATCTTCTACCAAGCCAAAGACACACAAGGCGATGGCGGACTCAGAGTGGATGTCCCGGCTGAAGAAGTTTGCCAGCACTGGGGCCTGGCCGGCAGGTGAGGGGAACAGGCCAGCTCCCAGACAGAAGAAATGGTACGAGCTGTATCAAAGGGTAAGAGCACTGCGCAGTTTATTTTATTGCTTGTTATGTACTCTAATCATACTTTTACTCATGATAGAAAATACAGTGAAAGCCAATGAGTTAATAAACATGTCATGAGCAAGTCATTTACATCAGCTCTGTGTCTGTGTTCATTTATATCAACTGTTATTTTTAGATTGAGAAATGTCCCATGCAGACGCATGGACAGATGTCCTTGTTTGGTCAGCTCAGGAAGTGTACCTGTGGCTTCCACGCTCCGAAGGTAACACTGGTCAGTTCAAGACTCAAGCAGTGTGTGTTCATATGTTTGTGTGTTTGCGCATGCATATCAGTGCAGATGCTAATTATGATAAATCTATTCTGTAACGAACCAACAGCCAACCGGAGCGAGTGCTGCTCAGGGGCCCACGCAGCAACGACCTGCAGCAGTGGGTCTGACCCAGAGCACCACTTCAGCGGCTGGTCCGCCACAGCGTACCATGGGTCAGCAGAGTCCAGCTGTGGGTCCAGTCCACACCGCTGTAGGACAAAGTGCTGCTGTGGGACAGGTTCTGGGAGCAGGAGGACCGAAGCAGCAACCATTATTGAATTTGGCAATGGTATTTGGACATTTAGACACTCGTAACTGACCACGAATGTCTGACTCACAGGATTATAGTTTGACAGTATAGTCCTCTAATGATACAGTCTGGTGGTGTTTTTATTCCCTTCCAGTTCACCAAGCCAAGATTCGGTGGTGCTCATGTTGCTGCTGCAAAGCCAAATCTCTGCAGAGCCCGAAAAGTATCCCAGGTAAGAAGAGATCAAAAAGCAACCTGTTTTATTAATGCAGCTGTGTTATTAATGCAAGTGACTTATGACTGAATGCTTTACAGACCCAAGTCACCGACTCTGCTGAAGCAAGCTCCAGTTCAGCAGCCAACATTGCTGTCTCAGTGAGTAATCACACCTGTTTGAATACAGTCTATTACAGTGTGTCTATACAAGATTATTAAGAATAGTAAAAAACATTCAAATCAAAAAGTACCTAGGCTGAATTATTGTGTACACGGTTAGAAATTAAAGGCACTTTTGTTAAGGAAAACATGTTAATAGATGCCACTTTCACAAAATCTCTGTTTGAAACATGGCTACAAGCAGATGGCGAACCATAATAAAATAAACCTACTGATTTTTCAATCCTGTGATTGCAATGTAAGAGAAAACCCTTCACAGCTTCTTACTGCTCTTTACTTTTTATTTGAGTGTAAAGTTGACATGCAAAACCTTCACATGCAGTACAATTGCATGTTAAATATAAAAAAAGGTTTGGTAAATATAAAGTCTGGGCAAAACAGTTCAAATTAAAAAAAATATCAGTATAATGAACATCACTATACAGTACATGTTACAAAACTGTAGTTACTGTTAGTGTGGAAGTCCAAGAACATTGGCAGGAGAGTTACGACTCACTCTTAAGACACCAGGTTTCTCAATCCAGCCTAGGTAGCCGTGTGTGTGGTGTGTGCCTGAGAGAGAGAGAGAAAGAGAGAGAGAGATCAGCTCCAAAACAACTTATAATGCATACAAAATTAACATACAACATGCATACAAAATTACTATTCGTGCCCCTCATTCCCTCCTATCATACTGACATTCCAACCTGAAACATCCAAGTAGTTCATGTGTAGTTTCAGAAACAGAACACAACAACACAGAACATCTTGTTGGATATGTAACAGAAAGAAGTACAGCTGTGTTTTTTGATGCTCATACAACCATGGTACAGTTGGAGGTGCTTTGATGATGATCCTGCCTTGATCACATGGTGTCACACTTATTGCTTTTAATTAATTCATTAAGTGATTAATTGTGTCATGTGATGAACATGCAAGTATACTACTTACTATGATCAGTAGGGCAGCAGTAAAGTCATCTACTGCATCTGCAATATCAGAGAAATGTGTCAAAAATCAATCTAAATACAAATGAACAGTCCCTTGCAAAACGCAAGGTGGAGAAACAGTCACGGTTACAGCAAAACAAATATTCTTCAGTACTTAATTTGTGATCCAATAAATAACTTGAAAATAATATTGCCTTTATTTGAATCTGCACTGTGACACACAATCAATCAAATAAACAATGATATAAATATATAATATAAAACAGTCAAATAAAATTGCTATACTATATACTGTAGAATAATAACTGAAGGTTTGATTGTGTGTGACTCTTGCCATGCTGTTACAGGCTCCAGACCCTCAGACAGCTGCTCAGGTGGTTGTACCAGGTCCTGCAGCAGTGTGTGCTTCTGTGTCAGTAAGTAATTTAGCATTTCATATATCATAGAGCATCTGCAGTTCTTTTTACAAGTATCAAGCATGTTCATGTGTTATTTTGTCTTTGCCCAGACTGCGGACCCCAGGACTGACACACCTGAAGCTCCAGCGACTCCCCAGCTGCCCCGCCTGTGGTCAGAGGGCTTGCCAACTGCAGACCACAAGTGGATTGCAAAGACCCTCTTGAAGGTGGGGCCCAAGGGGAAACTGGAGCTTCAGCAAAACCTGAAGCTCTGGTACCATCCTCCACAGCCAAGCCAGCTGTACCACCAGGCTCCTGCACCGGACCGCTTTTTTGCGCATCCACTGCTGGTGTGGATGCCATATAAGTTGTGGAAGGTGAAGGTGGTCTGTCCCAACCCTGCCTGTGGCCAGCACCAACTCACAGGAGCAGGGTTGCACAAGAGAGCACGACGGGTCCTGGACGTGGACAGGATCTACAACATGGTGACAGAGACTCTGACCTGCACCAAATGTAGAGCCAACCATGTCTCATGGAGCCAGACTGTCCTCACACAGCTGGACTTGGCTCACCGTTCAGAGTTTCGGGTCATCCTCACACAAAAGTGAGTAACGTTTCTTTTCCCCTTTGCCTTGTCAAATAGAATGATGTAAAACATTCCAACTGATATATCTTGTATCCTATCTGTGACCAAGGTTTGCCTGTGACATCCGGGTGATCCGGCTTCTGCGGGAGAGAGGCCTGGGTAACAGTCCCACGAGACTCCTGAAGCAGCTGAAGGAGAACCACACAGAGGAGTGGCTGAATCGGGTGGCACGGTACACCACAGAGTGTGTGGACTTCCTCCAGCGCCCCGGACTGTTGCCCATAGCATTCCCTGAGCCTCCAGAGCCTGCTGTGGTGCCAAGTTGTAAGTGGCTCTTGTCCGTGTACAGCCAGGACATTCTTACAAGGCTGGACCACATCAAGGCCACAATCACGTCAACACATGGCACCATCCTTAAAATGGATTCAACCAAAAAGGTTAAACAATCTTTTTTTCTTTAAAATTAGGCTACTGATTATTAAATGCATCCTGTATTTCAGTATTTTTTTAATCATGTTCACTGAGGTCCTATATATTTTGTGTCCTTCAGATCACCAAGAAGCTGGCCGGAAAGGCCAAGGGGACAGCGCTCTGGCTCACCTCTGTGGGAAATGAGCATGGCCAGATACTCATGAGTGTGCTGACCGCTCAGGAGGGAGCTGGCCTGGACCTGATGGCAGCTGACTTGGTGAAGAGGTACCAGCAGGCTCGAGTGGATCCTCCTGTCGCCCTCTACGTGGACTGTGGCTGCTGTGCTGAGGCAGAGGAGACAAAGCTGAAGGCCAGATTCAGCGGGTGGCCAGCCCTCTCCATAAGGCTGGATATCTGGCACTTCATGCGCCGTCTGGCCCTGGGATGTGCAACAGATGCTCATCAACTGTACCCTCTGTTTATGTCACGTCTGTCTGCGTGCATATTCGAGTGGGATGCAACTGATTTGGCTCTGTTGCGTGTAGCTAAAAGACAGCAGCTTCAATCCCAGGGCCTGTCTTCCATCACGGATACTGACCTCAGCAAATACCTAACCAGGGAGGAGCTGGCTCTTCACTGTCGGAGGAGGACCCGTGGTGAGGAGACCACCGTCCGGCTGCTGGAGAATCTGTTGCAGGGACTCATGGGGACCAATGGGAACGACTCCCTTGGAGTTCCCCTGTTTGACAGGGAGAGGATAGAGCACATTTGGCGTGTCCAGAAGAAACATGTAAAGTGCATCCAGGACCTGCCAGGTGTTGCTCTGTACGCCAAAACAGGGGAGCTCACAAAGGGAGGGGTGCGGTTGCCCACCTTCAGATGTGCTCGAGGCTCCACATCTCTTGAGTCCTTTCACCTCCACCTGAACCGCTTCATTCCAGGTTTGTGTCCCTCAGACATGTTGCTCATTTAGTCTAATAATACTTTAGAATTTAATCTTTAAAAATTTACTTCTAGGAACCAGTGCCAACAGCCTGAATTTTCAGGCCTACCTGCTGGAAGGACTGCATCGGTGGAACCAGGATCGGGGTAGTGCTGCTCTAGCTGCCGGACCATCATCTTTACGCAGCTACTCTGGTGACCTGCTTCACTGTGTCAACAGCAATTATCAGAAGCTGTTTGGCAGGAAGGTGGCACCAGAGTTTAGTCCACCCTCGTGCTACACTGGTAAGCATCTGTGAACACACTAGTATTTCTGCTCGGTTTTAAAACCTCCTGTTAACTTTTGTAAATGATCCATTTTTCATATGTTGTTTCAGGAGAGCTCATCGGGGTGCAGTACCTGTTCAGGCAGACAGGTCAGGCACTGCAGGACATGCATCCTGATTCAGAGGAGACCGCTAAACTGGTTGAGCAGCATGAAGTGGAGGACAGCGTGGAGGAGGATGAGGGGTTCTCTGACCTCACAGGTGACCCCACAGTGCTGGACCTGGAGGTCCCTCAGGCTCCAGCCTCTCGGACTCCTCATCCCTCCACTACCACATCTGCTGTCGGTTCACTGGTCAGCAGCCTGGCCTCCAGCGTCTCCTCCCTGGCTCCCAGCAGATCCATCCTGGTTCCCGCCACATCCACCATGACCTCCGCCACATCCACCATGACCTCCGCCACATCCACCGTGACCTCCGCCACATCCGCCGTGACCTCCGCCGCATCCACCGTGACCTCCGCCGCATCCACCGTGAACTCCGCCGCATCCACCGTGACCTCCGCCACATCCACCATGACCTCCGCCACATCCACCTTTGCCTCATCCACTGTGTCCACGGGTTCGTCCTCTGACGATATGGTAAGTGTCTCAATTTAGAATAGTGTCGATCTATAGATAACTGTACATATATTTTATAAAACCCACAGCATTAATACAGTGTCATGAAAGCTCAGTGTCAATGAAGGTTTTACATTAATATTTTCTAACGTGTTTTATCCTTTGCCTAGGCTGTTGATGAGCAGAATGTTCCTGGGTACCAGCATGTGGACAGACTTGCTGAGTATTTGGTAGAGCTGCGGGAACAGTCTGCTCTCTGTCTCACCAACCAGCAGACGGACACAATCATCGCACTGTGGGGGAGCCTGGATGATGTGGACAAGCAGCGGGTGGTGTATGCAGCACGACACCAGGAGAGACTTTTGAGTGGACGGTTTCGAACACCAAAGAAGCCCTCAACAACTCCTGGTGTGGAGAGCACCACCCGTTGCATGTTGGGAGCAAGCAGTGCACCGGCTCAGTGGCCTGACTGCTGCCGTTTGGTGGAAAACATTTTCATCAGGCTCTGCAATCTCCACCCGAACCCAGTACGGAGAGGCAGGACGGCTGATTCCAGGTGGTCCCTAATTCTCAGGGACTACCATAAAATCAGACAGCTCGTGGTTGGTAACTCCCTGGTGATGCAGGGAACAGCCATTCAGCTGGTGGAGGTTAACCAGAACACCCTTGTTCAGTGGCACAATAAGCGACAGAAGCGACAGGAGCTGTCTGTGCTGCTTCAGGGCACCGGGGCTTTGCCACCAGCACTACCTGTGTCCAACGAGCCTCTTCCGGATGCAAGAGTGCTTCCTGCTGTGCCCAAGCCAGCTCATCGTGAACATCAATACCGGCTGCCTGAGAGTACAGCAGGGCAGGCACAGCAGAGACAGGCAGTTTGGAGTCAGCGCCCGCGCTCCATCGTGCCAAAGGGACATTTATTTGTCACACCTCCTCCAGCACCACGAACATTTCAAACCCCCTCCCCTCAGATCCTCAATCCAGCAGGACAAACTCTCAACCTTTTGCCAGTGGTCCGCCCTGTGTCTGTAGCTCAGCCACAAAGCAGCGCAGCTAAACGCACAGTGGAAGCTGGCACAGCCCTGAAGAGACCATACAGGCGGACAGTAGAGGCAAACACCTGTAAAAAGTGTGGTCAGTTCCGCACTGCTGACACTGGACACAGTCAGTACCGTGGCACAGTGTACTGTCCTCTGTCTGATCCTGTTCCCAAAGCTCAATGGTTGGAGGAAATGAGAAAAAAGTCGAACAAGTGATCATGTATGTATTGTAAATAGTAAAGAGTTGTAAATAGTAGTTGTATATAGTGTAGTAGTATTGTGTGTGTATTTAATTAATAATTTTAAATAATGGTTGTTTTGTAAATAGTTTAAAATGTTGTTTGTTAAAGTATTGATATATATAGTGTGTGCTTACTGTAAATAATAGATTTTTCTACTTTTTCATTGCATTTGTTGAACTTTTTTTGCTCTTTTTTTAATTAAATCTTTTTTCTCTTTTTAAGTGTTTCTTTGTTTCTTTTTTCTCTGAACAAACAAAACTGGTGTACAGCAAAAGTGTCCTAATATTAATAATAACAACAATAATGAAAATAAGAAATAATGACAACAATAAAAGTAACATAGTATTTTATTAACAAGAGAGGTTTCAGACGCTATCCAAGTCATGTGATGAGCCTGTGACAGTGAGCTTTTTGGTCCTGCAGGTAGGTGAGAGAAGAAAAGCAAAAAATCATTACACTTTACACATATTACACATAAATAATTTATCAAAATATTGACACTAAGTTACTATTACTACTACAAGGTGCAGGGAAGAACCTTAAAAGCAGCCGTTTCTTTGTAGTAGTTATATATTGTCTAATAATTTACAACCTAAACTTTTGGGCTAGCCCAGCTTCATACCTGGGGAACCCCTCAAACACCTGGGAGTGTCAGCAGTGTGTGCGTCACGGTGACGCAGCAGGGGGAGCCACTCTCCTCCATTGAGAGTTTCCCTTTAAATTCCACAGTTCGGCGGTTCGAGTCCCGCCTCGGGCAAGGTCAAAATGTCAAAAGTTAGCTTTTTGCTTCCAGGCAGCTAGAAATACATGGAACAAATAGATATGGACACAAAATCTCCTCATTTTTCCTCTTTTTCTCATTTTTTCCCTTTTTCTCCCTTTTCTCTTCTTTTTTCTTCTTTTTTCTTTCCCCCCTCTCTCCCCCCTTCTTCCCCCTCCTTGACGGACGATTGTTCCCCAGCTTGAACGCAGCGCCTTAGACCGCTCGGCCATCCTGACGTGTAGACAGCCAATCACAGCGCCGGTTTCATCAGCCAACATCCGACCAATCACGACGAGCAGCGAAGGTGAGTGCAGGGGGCGTGTATCAAACAGCGAACACGTGTGGCCGGCCGAAAGGGGGAGTGGTTAACATCTGTAAATAATAGTTTGATGGTAAATAGTTAAATGAAAAACGTATATTTATACATTTGGAGTCCTCGTTGTATTTATTGTGATTTTCCCGGTCTGTTTTAATTCAGTCTTACTGACGCGTTTCTATTGTTTTTAATGACACAGCAATAACACCGGAGCTCATCGTGATGATGACGCAGATGACGACATTCAATAACAGAAACATGGTTTGTGATTTACAAGTTGATACGGGAGGTGGTCTCTGATGTACAGTCGAAGAAATGTTCCTAATGAGCAGGAGGATCCTCCACACAGAAATGATTCTCATAAATATGTGATGTGTGTTATAGGGTCATAGAGAAACTACCAAAGAGAAACTGCCCATGTGTTGAACATGCAAACTACAGCATCGGGGCTAAAATCAAGTAGATTCCTTGAAGACAATATTGGACCCAATTAAAAAGCAATGGCAACATCTTATTATATTTCCTTTTCATTTAGTTTTTGCACTTTAAACCTTTCACAGTGAAGCCCCTCTTCAGAGCTGCTCAGATCACGATGCTCGCCTCCTCCCAGACTCTGCTGTGGCTCTGGAGAACAATCGAAACCAGGAAAAAGAGCGCAGCCTATTTTCCGATCCGCCATGACACCCTGCGTGCCTTTCATCCCGAAAATCTCAATCCTGGCAACCGCCCGCTCATCTGCATCCACACACACACGTTGTTGGTCCAGGTCTCGGTTTTAATTCAGAGGTTTTAATGAAGCCGAACATGTGTTTAATACTCGGCAGCACAATCGCACCGAGGTGACAGATTTGGTTCTAACGCCACTGATCTGATGTGTTATTGCTGCACATGACAACGGGGGGAAGGTTACGATCATCTGCTGGATAAGTCTCTGGTGTTTGTGTGTGTGACATGAGCAAAAATCTGAGGGAGATTATGAGAGCGAGAGGAACACACACACACACACACACACACACACACACACACACACACACACACACTCACTCACCTGCTCCGGCTCTGGCCTACTCAGCACTAATGACTGTGTGATTGGATTATCCGGGCTTTTAGCAGTGCCACAGCTGCAGCTGACAGAGACGCTAACCTGCAAAGGTCAAGCTGGGGTCAACGAAAGGTCAGCGGGGCCGTGAACTCAGCGGAAGACGAGGCCTCTAGCGCAGGAGGAGAAAAGAAGGCAACATTAACACTAGAGTGACAACAGGAGGGTGTTTTTTATTCAGCAGATTGAATTTCTAGGGGATTGTGAGAGGAGGAGGATAGAAACGGCGGGAGAGGACGGTTGGCGATGATGTAGCGCGCTCGGAGGCGGGAGACACGATGTGTTGTGACAGAGGAGCCTTGCAGACACTGCTGGCCTCCTGGTGACTCCACTGTACGCTGGAAACACAAACAAAGGGGGCCGTCACCGCCGCTATCGTCCACTTTTAATGTGAGACTCTCCTTTTTTCACCCCTCATAAACGCCTCAACTGGCCCATTATGATTTGTCCAAACAAACGGCAACTTCTTAGTGGTGACATTTTTCTTTCTTTCCCCAAACTATATATTTCCAACCATCCGGTCGGAGCCAGCAGCAGTTTTCCTATAGCCGCTTAATGGGATATTTAATATGTGGGCCACGTTTACGACTTGATATTATATGACGGTGTAGCTTTAAAGAGCATTCGTGTTGCTGCTGTGTTTCATGAATCACTGCTAAGTTGTTGCGGGGAGACACTCATGAATATTTGAGGCTGCAGGTGTAAATGAACAAGTCCAGTTGGATGTGACTGTGTCGCCGCTGAGAATAGCAGCCAGTGAGTGGATTCCCCCGCCGGGGTATTTGTCTCTGCGTTAGTTTAGACCGCAGGACGATGACCGAGTCTATTAGAGCGAGTAAATGACAATATTCTCCTGTGATCAGTTGCACAACACAGTGAGCGGAGGGGAAATATTCACCGGCTGCTCCTGCTGCTGCTATTGATCCTGCAACAAACTACACACAGTAAAGGTTCAACAGGTCAATGTGTGTAAGTTCAAATCATTTAAAATCCCTTCCAGGAGGATAAAGCAGGAATTTCATTAATGTATTCCATTGAAAAGCACATTTATTCTACTTTTTCTTTTTTTTGTAATGTCCATGAAAATGTCTTGGTTCATCATCCCCATGTTATTTTGTGATTATCGGAAATAAGGTCCTGATAAATGGTAATAAATGCCTGGTGAAACTCCTGCTCTTGTTTCCTATTTATCTTATCAAATGTTTAACATGCCGCCCCTGTGTTCTCACACATTATTGGTCAGATTGCCCACTCCCATGAACCTTTGCAGCATTTTTTCTTTTAAACTTCACACTCCTCACATTTTTGTATTTCTCAGATAGTTTATGTGTAAATGACTTTTTATGGATTTATTGTGTGTTTTGACATTTGCTCACAAATAGACAAATTAAGGTTTTTTATTTATTTATGTAAATTAAACTATGTATGACTGTAATTAATTCAGAAAAACATTCTTGCAATGCTGCTTCATGTTACGACTAAGTTCATTAAACCTGTGCAGTGAATTTGAAGTTTCTGTTATTTTGTTAATAAGTAAAAGGAGATTGTAGATAAAACATTAATTATGAAAATCGAGGTGTAATTTAAAAAATACTCTGCCCTGCTTTTTATCTTTGAGATAGAGGGATGGACGGAAATAAAATAAAGTAATAATTATTATTTTTATTTTTTGCACTGCATAGATCAAATTAAAATCAAAAATAATTGTTTGAATGGCACAAAAAAAACAGTTTCTGATATGCTTTGACAGCCAATAGGATTTTAATTGATGTCATCTTAATTGTGGTTTCTCTGTAAACGTACAGATTTAATAACCTGACACGTACAGGCTGTTGATGGCTGTGTGAACTAAATGTTTTTCCCCTCTGTGCTCTGTAGGTGTCGCTCTAACCCTGCCATCTGCCACCTGTTGCTCTGTCACATTCCTTCAACGAGTTCCTTCTGCTCAGCTCCAGATCCTCAGACTGAACGAGGAACACAATTGAACTTGGGATTCAAATGGAAAAAACCTGAATAAGATACAATGCAAATGAATAAAATGAAATCTCAAAAAAAAAATTTGAGGGTGCACCATTGAAAGTGATGGTGGAATTGTGGGAGGACTGTAAATCACTTTGTCAAAGTAAAGAAATAATCAGGGGATTCTAACTTTCATTTCGTCATTGCCGCTCTGTTTTTAGTTTCTCCTCTCACGTTGGCCTGAATTCAAAGTCTGGAGGAAGAAAAACACATTTCAGCCTCAACCAGACAGACAGAACCAGACATACTGTCAGTGTCAGTGTCCTCCATCACTGGGCTTCTGCCTCGTCTCCTGTAACTGCAGCTACATCATCATCTCACGGTGATGATGCAGGAGGCCGTCTGCGGAGCCCGGCACCGAGTGGCACAGACGGTGGATCACATAACTGGAGAGGAAGCAGGGGGTCTACTGGTCATGGTGGGCACACACACTGGCACTGTCCTGAACACACACTGAGCACACACACACGATCAGCAGACTCTGGCCTGATACTGATAGAGGCGTCTGTCTGTTGTCTAAATGAAAATTGTTCTTGAAAATGTTGAACAGAATAATTTAGCATAAATTTCGTTGCCATGAAAATTTGTTTTATTATCTTTCTCGTTCAAATCATAAATTTGTTTTGTCACCTCATCTTGATTTTCTCAGCAATTACCTGATTTCTATAAACACTTGTTTCTTTTTCTCAATCACGTATTTCCTTTTTAATTTAAATGAAAAATAAGTTCAATATTCATATCGCAGCACTTTTTTCTAAATAATAAAAGCCAACTTCATTAATAACTAATTCATACTTGTGTCTCAGAGGACAGTTGGCATCAGGTTGTTATTTTTTTTTTGTTATTCTGTATTTTGAGCATCTTAAATTGACATATGGAAAATTAAAAATAAAAAGATGTAAAAACAGCCCAACTCCAGCGTTTTTACTTCATCGACTTTCCTAACTACTGACTAACATTGAGATCAGCAGATCATTAAACAAATTAACAATTACAAATACTGCTTGTTTTAATACCAAAGATCTGATTGTACTTATTTCTCTCACTGTCTAACTACTCCTGTACTTTCTACATTATTTTAAAATTTTATCCTAATCCCACACCTGCAGTTTTGCAAGTTTTACATTCGTCTGACATAAAGATGTTAATTTATATCTACGCATGGTGCACATGCAAAAAGAGAGAAAATGTTCCTACTGAACAAATGCATCAGAAACGTATATTTCTTAAAAGTTAATATGAATAATACTCATGTTACACAGCTTCATTTTTTAAATATAATTAAATAATTATCACTGATGCAAAAGCTGCATTTAAACATGAAGCATTCACACAAGTATGTATGTATATAAGTATATATCTACATATGGCAAAACTCTCTATAACACCACATCGCTCTATACCTCAAACTCCCTCCTTATATAGATATTATAAATGCCCCCCCCCCTATATTTCTCATCCTCTTCTCCCTTTTTTCCCCACCTTCACTCTTCATCTTTTCCCCTCTACCTCTCTTTCCTCTCCCTCCTCCTCCTCCTCCTCTCGGTGCAGCTGGTGGGGCCCTTCCATTAGTCCTGACATGCAGAGGCACTGATTCTGTAAAGGTCGTGACCCCTCGCAGCGGGTTTCGCCAGGGCTTAGTCGTACACACTCACACATCTGCCTGCCCACTGCGTGCATCACTATGCCTCCACACAACACACACACACACACACAGTCATGCACACTGAGCTGCAGAGACACACACTGTACACATACATAGCAGTGAATAACAGTAAAATGCACAAATGCGGATCTACACACATGCACGCACACACACACAGATTCACACACACAGACTCTGGCCTGCTTTCATCATGCTGATTTAACCCCTGCCCAAATAGCACCAACTGACTGTACAGCTGCTGTGCTGTGTGTGTGTGTGTGTGTGTGTGTGTGTGTGTGTGTGTGTGTGTGTGTGTGTGTGTGTGTGTCTGTGTGTGTGACATGCAGCAGGAGAAACCCTGGTTAATTGGTCCTCTGCAGGCTTGGGAAAGACCCAAAGCCACTTTCTCTCTTTGTGTCAGTGGCTGTCATCCACCTGTCCTCGTATTATCCTGCGTCTCTATGGCTCGACTGCAGCGGTCCGCTCATGCAGTGCACCGCTGAGCTCCAGCGAGCGCAGGTGTGCTTTGGGAACGCACTCAGATGTTACAAAGAAGGGGCTCAGAGGCAAATTACCGATCATCGTCATCATCATCCAGCATTCACAAGATCAGCAAACAGGCGTTGACATTTCAGCTACATAGGGAGCGTGCGTGGCAGTGCAGCTTTAACAGATTTAACAGCCACAAAGCTTTTACGATATCATTTTATGGCCCTTGGACGATTATGACTTCAAGTGAAAAATGCCAGAGTACAAACAATGTCAGTGCAACTGGTAG